>NW_023596110.1:0-17876 GCF_011947565.3 Pollicipes pollicipes
CTGACGTCTCCGCCCGAGTTGACTTCCCGCTCGGCCCTGACGTCTCCTCCTGAGTCTGACGTTTCCGTCCGGGTCTGACGTCTCCGCCCGGCCCTGACGTCCCCGCCCGGGTCTGACTTCCCCGCCCGGCCCTGACGTCTCCGCCCGGGTCTGACGTCCCCCGGCCCTGACGTCTCCGCACGGGTCCGACGTCTCCGCCCGGGTCTGACGTCCCCGCTCGGGTCTGACGTCCCCGCCCGGGTCTGACTTCCCCTGCCCGGCCCTGATGTCTCCGCCCGGGTCTGACGTCCCCGCCCGGGTCTGACGTCCCCGCCCGGCCCTGACGTCCCCGCCCGGGTCTGAGGTCTCCGCCCTGGTCTGACGTCTCCGCCCGGGTCCGACGTCTCCGCCCGGGTCTGACGTCCCGGCCCGGGTCTGACGTCCGTGCCCGGCTCTGACGTCTTCGCCCGGGTGACGTCCGTGCCCGGCTCTGACGTCTCGCCCGGGTCTGACGTCCCGGCCCGGGTCTGACGTCCGTGCCCGGCCCTGACGTCTCCGCCCGGGTCTGACGTCCCTGCCCGGGTCTGAGGTCTCTGCCCTGGTCTGATGTCTCCGCCCGGGTCTGAGGTCTCCGCCCTAATCTGACGTCTCCGCCGGGTCTGAGGTCTCCGCCCTGGGATCTCCGCCCCGGGGTCTGACATCTCCGCCCGGGTCTGACGTCTCCGCCCGGGTCTGAGGTCTCCGCCCTGGTCTGACGTCTCCGCCCGGGTCTGACGTCCCCGCCCGGGTCTGACGTCCCCCGGGTCTGACGTCCGCCCGGGTCTGAGGTCTCCGCCCTGGTCTGACGTCTCCGCCCGGGTCTGAGGTCTCCGCCATGGTCTGACGTCTCCGCCCGGGTCTGACGTCCCCGCCCGGGTCTGACTTCCCCGCCCGGCCCTGACGTCCCCGCCCGGCCCTGACGTCTCCGTCCTGGTCTGACGTCTCCGCCCGGCCCTGACGCCTCCGCCCGGGTCTGACGTCCCTGCCCGGTCTGACGTCTCCGCCCGGGTCTGACGTCGCCGCCCGGCCCGGCAGGTATTTTTCTGGTGCTGCAGACCTGTTACTACCTATTGGCTGGCCAAGTCAAGTGCAGCAAGTCGTGGCTGAAGCAGCTGCAGCAGAGTGTGCAGGACATCTCGCAGTGGGCCGACGAGGGTGAGATTTCAGGTTATCGCAGTGGGCCGACGAGGGTAAGAGTTCAGGACATCCGCAGTGGGCCGGCGAGGATGAGGGTTCAGGACATTTCGCAGTGGGCCGACAAGGATGAGAGTTCAGGTTATCTGGCAGTGGACCGACGAGGGTGAGAGTTCAGGATATCTCGCAGTGGGCCGGCGAGGATGAGAGTTCAAGACATCTCGCGGTGGGCCGACGAGGGTAAGAGTTCAGGACATCTCGCAGTGGGCCAGCGAGGATAAACGTTCAGGACATTTTGTATTGGAACACTGTGATATGAAATACAATATGAATGCTCAGGTCCGCCTCGGTTGTGTTCGGTAATGAGAACTAGACAATATGTTCGGGTCTCCTGGGTGCCACCAGCTGGGCTATTCATGCGAAATGTTCCACGTGTGTTCCTTAGAAAAAAATCAACGTCATCGGTGGCTCTCGCACGCACATCACCTTTTAGCCAGCCATCAACCGCACAGAACTGGCAAGGTACCCACTGTATTCCCCCTGGATACGCCCCATTATTGTCTGCCCAGTAGCTAGCCACGGCTACTGAATCTGTGTCCTGACCCGTCAGCACGCCCTAGGCTCGTGGGGACACAACCGCTGCACACCGCAGCCCGTCTGATCCAGCCCGCTGTTGGACCGTTGCAAAACTAAATCGCCCTTGCGTCCTTGGCGCCCGCTCCCTGTGGTAATGTGTGGGCTGTATATGTGTGTGTGTGTGTGTGTGTGTTTATGGCGGGCTGTGGGCAGTCGCCGGCGGGTGTAGATAGCTGAGCGCGGCCTTCTCTGTTCACAGACAAGCGCGCCACCCTCGGCAAGCACGGCGACATGTTCATGTGGATGCCGGAGGGAGGAGCTCTGCGTGGTGGTGTAACCTGGTGACGGTCATGCACTCGATGCAGGCGGGCTACATGGACAGGCGCAGAAGTACTCGGACAAAGCGCTCACGCAGATCAACCGGCTGAACGGTGAGGCCACGACCTCACCCCCTTCCCCCTACGCCTGCTGGACTTGGGCCGGTCGCTCCGGCGGGACGGCCGAGCATGGCGTCGATTGGAGGAGTCGAGGGCGGTGGGGGTTCCGGCCAGGGGCAAGTTTTGGCACGTGGTGGTGACTGACAGTAAAGCTATCAGATGTGCGAGCCATGCTATGTGAGATGCGCCTGTCGCGGCAGCGCTTGAAGCGGGTGGCCGCCTACAAAGTACAAGCTTGGCGTGGCGCTCGCTAGATGTCGCCGCTAAGGTGCTCGTTCCACCGGCAGCGACGGCGGACCGGCCGATCCTGCACACGTTCCAGCTGATGATCCTGGAGCACATTGTGCAGTGCCGCCTGGTGATGGGTGACAACGCTGGTGCCATCCAGGAGATCGCCAGCCTGTGTCACATCTGCCGTCAGCGCCGTCGCTGCTCACCGGCCACAGGTGAGCCGGCGACCGGGCGCTCTGGGCCGCTCGGCGGGCCAGGCCGACTGCGGGCCGGGCTGGCGCGGGTGGTCTGGTGCGTGGAAAGACGGCGTTTCGTACTGCCGGGAGGTTGTTGTTTTTTGCAAACGTGTGCTCAAGTCGTGGGCAGTTCAGGGTCTGCTTCCATTCATGTCACGCTGACATCGACGGGCTTTGCGCTCTTTTAACCACCACCTTGACCTGGGGGGGGGGGGGGGGGTGGGGGTCAATGCTGACAAATGACCGTCGTGCGTCCCCCCTGCGACATGGGCCCGCCGCTCGTCGTACACTGCCAACGTCGCTCTGCGAGGACGATTGGCTCAGCTGAGCGGCGTGGCGTGATGTGACGGCGTCACCTGTGTGTGGCAGGGCGCAGATCCACACGGTGCTGGGCCTGTACGCCATGAGCATGAACTGCATGGAGCCGGCCGAAGCCCAGCTGAAACGCCGCTCTCCGGGGTGAGTGACGACACGACGGCCGCGGACGAGCCCGTCGGGACCCGGCACACGTCCCTGCGCCCGTCCCTCCTTACGTCCCCCTCTGTGCTTCCCTCCGTCCCTTTCTGCACCGCCGTTCGTCCTCCAGCCGTCATTCCGTCCCTCCCTCTGTTCTTCCCTCGGTCTGCCCTTCGTTCCTCCGTCCTTTTCTCAGCGCGGTTCCTCCCTCAACCCCACCCCCATCCCTTCGCCCGTCCGCCGTCCCTCTTCGTGCACGTGCGGTTCGGTGTCTCCCCACCTCGGCCCCGTACCGACCTCGGAGGCAGTGCCCGTCTGATTTCCGACATACGGGTGTCTGCAAAGCAGCGCAGTCTCGCGCTGCGTTCGCCGCCTCCAAAATGGCCGAGCGATCGGTTCGTAAGCAGTTTTGGTGCGGTGGGTGACGGGGAGGTGAGGGTTGTGCTGCAAAGGCTGTCCCGGGGCATTCCGGTGGTGGTTGTTTTGTGTGATGGCTATCGCCCTGCAGCATTGGCCTGTTTTCAGGGAGGGTAGCACAATGAATGGACGCGGATTTCCCGTGGTCTGTTGTTAACGCTTCACTGTGCGGCCTGTGGCGGTTTCCGTCTTTTGGTGGGCGTGTGCTGCCGACAGCGTTCCTGCAGGCGAAACTGCGCCGTATGATTTACGTAATGGAAAGTACCAACTTAACTGCGTACTGCACATGTTAACCCTCGCGCCATCTTTGATGTCACTGAGTTTAGGTTTCATGTGATCATTTAGCTTCCATGCGTAAGCTGTGTAAGCATATGTAAGTCGTTTGCTCCAGCTTTGTCTAGGCGACTAGTGCTCATAAGATATTCGTCTTAAATTTTCAAGTGTTTTTATCTCCTAAGAGCTCGATGAGGCTGGTCCAACACGGATCTTCCGGCTAATCAGCCCAGGTGTCGTCTTTTTACGAGTTTCAGACTAGGCGGGCCTGTTCCTCTCGTAAAGTTTGGATTGATCCGACAGCTGCCAGCCTCAGCATGGATGAAAAATGAGCGTCGGCTTGTCCTCCCGATGGCCGTCGGTCCCCATCTTGCCCATACGGGACCGCTGTGCAGCCACCCTCCCGGACGACACCGAGGGTGACGTCAGTACCCAGCGTAGACAGCAGCGGGCGCTTGGTGGCCGTCCCTCAGCAGTCTCCGCCAGCGCCGGCTGGCCCGCCCGGCGAGCGGCCGCCAGCGGGGCGCCCGCCAAGCCGCGTTTCGGGACCGGGACCGGCCGTCCAGAGGCGCCGGCCCGCCCGCTCCGTACCGCTGCACACTCGCCGACGACAGGCCCGGCCAGCCCTTCAACTGAGGGCGTCATGTCCACCTGCCAGGCCGGCCTTGTTTGCGGCGTGTTGTGTCACGGTTCTCGGGAGCGCTGTCGCCCGCGAGCGGATGAAGCCGGCCGGACGGGTCGGCGGCGCGGGGTGGTCTCACTGCGGCGCTCGCCGTGCTGGGCGACGCGCCGCGCCGCTGCCGGACGGGCGGGCACGGGCGGGCACGGGCGGCTGGTCGGCGCGCCCACCGTCCCGGCGCGCCTCGGAAACTCCTCCGCTGCCTGCGAGAGTGCGACAGCGCGCCGCTCAGCCGGCCGCAGGGGCTCTAGGCGGATCTGGGGCGTTCCCACTTGACTTTTCCATCCCCTTCACCCCCCTCAGCCCCCCCCCCCTCCCCGCCCCGCCGATGCTGGGAGGCTTTGTCGGGTGGGGTGTAACTTATGCTGCCAAACGGGACGAATTGACGAGCGGATCGTGAAAGGGCGGCATGGACATTCGCCGTCTCCGGGCCAGGGTCGAAATGTTTTATTTCTCTAAAGGTTCTCACACCTTTAGAAAGTTGCTTTTTAGCATTGTAGTGGATGGCATGTTTTGGTCGGGTTTCCAAAGTTTCAAACCAATGCAAAAGGTATCATAAATGTACTACAACTTGTATGATATTCATTTTATGATCCTTTATTGTTCGGGGTAAAGGTCACCCCCACCTGTGCGCTGTCGGCAACGGAATCTTTCTACCCGTTATTCCTGAGTCAGGCATGGCTCAAGAATAACGGGTAGATGGATTCCGCTGTTGAAAGCCCGCTGGTGACGCGGACAGTGGACACCTGCATTCACTGATGTAGTATAGCCTGATCCCGTTAAATTTAACGACCCTTATTGGTAGTGAAGGTGAGCTGTCGCCAGCGAAGTCTACCCGTTAATCCTGAGCCAGACACGTTGACGGAGCCAATTTTGGTGTAGGCTCCGCGAAGCCGCAATTTTCCTCCGAAGGTCCGTGGTTTGGATTTTTCTTTGAGCCATTTCACGGCTGGCTTCGTCTTTGACTCCATCATTTTAAAACGGTTGACTTCGGCTTTGGCTTCTGCTTTACCATCGTTAACGGACGGCTCTGACGTCGGCCTCAAACACATCGCATTATCGACCCGGCTTGGGCTGCAGCCAAAACGACCTGGCGGTTATTCTCAGGACCTTTAAGTTGCCGCGGAACCAAGGTCTGGAAAATTATCAACCACCCTGTAAAAGCATGATAGTGTTTGGGGGTCCCATACAGTATAAGCAGACGCGAGAATGGTTGCCTTCTCAGAACAGCGGTGTACGCTAGATTCGGCTGCAGCTTCGTTCTCATGATTTTAAACTCACGGTTAAAGCCTTGACTCGCGTTTACGACGCTGTTCGAAGCTTGAGCTCGAAGCCGCTGATTTTGTTTTCATCTTTGCGTGCGTAAGGTTCCGGCTTCGCGGCATAAGGTTCCGGCTTCGCGGCATAAGGTTCGGGCTTCTCGGGATAGGGTTCTGGCTTCGTGTGCGGAAGGTTCCGGCTTCGCGGCATTGAGTTTCGAAAACACCGGCCTCGGAATGGGCTTTATATAAAAACGGGTAAGTTGACTTTAGCCCCGGCTCCACAGTTTCAAGCTTGAAAACCGCGGCTTCGACTTCGGCTTCATGTCATTGTCTCGCCTGGGATTCGGCTTCGAAGTTGTAAGTCTGGCTTCGTCCTGATCCCTGTTCTGAACATTAGAGTAATATTTCTAAGTCATGTTTCCAGTTTGGTAGAGCTTCGGGTATTTGCATTGATATGCGAAGAGAACTCGGGACTGATTTCTAGTTTTGGAATGGGCTGCGCACAAATGGAAATGGAACGCACGAAATGGAAAAGGCTGGCATATGTATTGGTGTCACAGGATACGGGGCTGGTTTGCTGATGTCCGCGGTTGGTTACGATCGGCTGACGCAGTCAGGAATCTGGTTGGTGTTCAATATCATTTGCAGTTCAGAGAATGAAACTCAACAAATAAAGGCATCAAATTTTGGCGAACGTTATATATTTATATGTATATATATATATATATATATATATATATATATATATATATATATATATATATATATATACATATATCTTAAAAAATGTGTGTGATATTGGCATATGGCATTATCAGTGTTGCATTTGTTCTCAGCAGCCCTGTATCTTCAAACTGAAATTCTCGTGCGCGGGGCTGAAGGACTAGCGTGGGAACGTCTTCAGAGAACGGGAAGTGAGGATGGAGAACCTCGGTGGAAACGGGTGTAGGGGTGGACATGACACCTCGGTGCGAGTGAGCGCTGTCCGCCGTTGGGGCTGAACAGCGTCGGTCCACGCTGGCGTGCGGGCGAACCCTGGCAGACCCGGCGGGCCCGGCGCGGTAGTCCCCCCGCCTCTGCGACGGGCGGCGGGGCGTCGTGGCTGCTGTCGGGTCTGCCGCAGTAGCCTTCCTCCCGCCTCTGCGACGGTCGGCGAGGCGTCGTGGCCGCTGTCGAGTCTGGCGCAATAGTCTTCCTCCTGCCTCCGCGACGTTCGGCGAGGCGTCGTGGCCGCTGTCGGGTTTGGCGCAGTAGCCTTCCTTCCGCCTCTGCGACGGTCGGCGAGGCGTCGCGGCTGCTGTCGGGTCTGGCGCAGTAGCCTTCCTCCCGCCTCTGCGACGGTCGGCGAGGCCTCGCGGCTGCTGTCGGGTCTGGCGCAATAGCCTTCCTTTCGCCTCTGCGACGGGCGGCGAGGCGTCGCGGCCGCTGTCGGGTCTGGCGCAATAGTCTTCCTCCTGCCTCCGCGACGTTCGGCCAGGCGTCGTGGCCGCTGTCGGGTTTGGCGCAGTAGCCTTCCTCCCGCCTCTGCGACGGGCGGCGAGGCGTCGTGGCCGCTGTCGGGTCTGGCGCAGTAGCCTTCCTCCCGCCTCTGCGACGGTCGGCGAGGCGTCGCGGCTGCTGTCGGGTCTGGCGCAATAGCCTTCCTTTCGCCTCTGCGACGGGCGGCGAGGCGTCGCGGCCGCTGTCGGGTCTGGCGCAGTAGCCGTCCTCCCGCCTCTGCGACGGGCAGCGGGGCGTCGTGGCCGCGGTCGGGTCCGGCCTTATCCGTCAGGTGTACCGCTCTAAAGGGCACAGTTCGCGCCGCAATGGACGCCCACGTCGCGTCCGTTTCACGGCGCGGTTTTTCTGATGCCTTCAAAGCGGATCTCAACGATCACAACGCGTCAAAACGGATCTCAGCGATCGCTTGGGCTCAGTAGCCTTTAGTCATTGGCTCGGACCTGCAACTTTTGCTAGGAAGGGCATTGTTGCGTCGTGATCCGATGGTGGCGTGATAATGACGAACTTGACGGCGGCGCCAGTGATGAGCCCGACTTCTGGTGGATCACGCGGTGTCCACCCCACTTCCGACTGGCGGCGCGCATTTTGAGTTAATTCCGGTTCCGAGTCAAGGATATAAGCCCATTTCGGAGTCTCGATTCCGATGGAGTCCACTATGGTAACAGCACGTAATACAAGTCAGAAAAGTACAAATATCATGGGAAGAATATTGTGATGCGCTCAGTGCTGCGTGTGGTCTACGTAAAGAACTCGGAGGAAGAATTATTTTTAGCTACATTTCTACTCCAGTGGTTCCAGCGCATGACCGGGATTACTTGAAATCTGGAATGTTTTACAAGTCTCATAGTGTCAACGCAAATTAAGATATTATTATAAGTCGTTGCCAATCGTTGTACAGAAACTGATAAGCACAGGGTAAAGCGCAATGCATCCTTTGGATATTGTGGATATCAGGACCCAAGATGGTCGTGCTGACCAAACAGCAAACTGATGAGATGACAAGCTGTTGAATGAGTTTATGCCAGAACACAGTTAACGGAAAAAAACAAGAATCGATAATCCGAAGCCATTTGCAAGAAACCCCTTCGGGCCGTTTGGGCTGCTCTGTATATATATATATATATATATATATATATATATATATACACATATATATATATACATATATATATATATATATATATATATATATATATATATATACGTGTGTGTGTGTGTATGCATTATAATATATATTTATTATATCAGTCAAAAATATTAAAGTAACAAATAACCTACAAATGAAGTAAAGTGCACGAGGGACATGGAGAAGAAGGTGGTAGAAGGCGCAAGCGATAGAGTGGCGGTATCCCAACGGCTTCGTGCAAGGAGAGGTCGATATATTTTATCACTCACCCACGAATTACTCCTGGGGCAGCACCGGAGATGCAAAGGAACGAAGGGCCCGACAACTGGGAGTTAAGATTAATCTAGTAAAAGAAGCATTCGCCGTTTTTGCAGGGGCACGTTGTCTGTCGCAGGTGCAGTAGATGCCATCATAGACGACAAAGCACGCTTAAGCTACCGTGGAAGTGATATGCCCTGCACTGTTATTTTTGCGCTGGTTTTGGCGTTCACACCCCAAAGCATGTCAACTTGAAGCCCCAGAGAAAAATCCTAAGGAGTGTGGATAATCTTCAGTTCTCATGAACTACCTGGCCTGTAGCACGTTGGCCTTTTCAGCAGTAGTCTGGTCGCCGGCAACGGCGACCTCTGCAAGGAACGGTGCATTAAGGCGAAAAGGGTGCCGTTTTATGCGAAATATCCGCGGACGAGCGTCGTATGCTCCGGCCAGACTTAGCAACGGCGCCGCGGGCACGACAGCTGCGCCTCTCAAGGAGCTGGCCGTGCCGGGCATCAAAGGTGTGCAGCACCACCCTAATACGCCACAACCGCGTCCGATGGAGGGTATCGGGGGTATCATGAAACAAGAGTTGGTTGGCCACACCGGACTTTAAGCGGATCACCGGTGGATGACCGGATCCACGGATCCAGAGGTGCTGCTCAGGTGATCGGACGCTACTCCGCGCGCGTGCGTCAGGTTGACCGACGTGGCATTTGGTCTGCTTACTGGAAACAAGACGTAGTGCATTATTGCGGCTTCAAAATAATGTTCGTGGTGTGTATTTCTCGATTTTGTAATTGTAAGAATCTGTGCCACTTTCAGTTGTGTACCGATTTCAAGCAATCACCGGCTGCGGGTCACAGAACTGTAGCCCCGGCTTTGATTTTCAATGAATTATATTCCGCTTTGGCTCAGGAAAGATGGGTGGATTCTGGGTAACCCCTGGCTCCACCTAAGATCAAGCACATGTCTGGTGATAGCATGATCTACATACCTCGACGCCGGCATTGACACTATAGTTAGGCAGGTTTAGAACATTGGCTTCGTTGGCTTGCTTTGGTGTTTTATATTCGCTACCTGTGCTGAGTTGCGCGTGTTTGCCATGCGACTACTTCGTGATCCGTCGTGACCTGCGGCTGACCTCCACTGACCCACCGTGACCTTCTCCACGTTGCAGACGTCGCAGGAGCGCGAGCTGTGGACGTTCGTCAACATGAACCTGGCGATCGTGTACCTGCGCATGGGTCGGCAGAGCGACTTCCTGGGCCTGCTGGACCGCATCAGCCCCGAGTCATTGCCCTCGCAGTCTCACAGCCTGCGCGCCGCCAGCTACTACGTCCAGGGTCTGCACGGCTTCTTCCAGCGCATGTACAACGACGCCAAGTACGCACCGGGACTGGCCGGGGTCGCAAGGGGGCGGGCGGTGGCTGGGTGCAGGCCGTCCGATAGGGACGGGTGTGGCACGGCACGACGGCCCCCGGCCAGTGTCAACGCGCCCATGGGAGCCAGGGGTGGGACGTGAAGTCACCCGTCCGTGTTGACTGGAGCACTCCTCCGCCACGCCGTCAGCCTTCAGTCGCGCCATGGCATGACCCGCTGGGCTGGTGACACTGCCTCACTGTGGGATGGTTGTTGGCCCTGTCGGTGCGAACCGGGGCCGGCCGGCTGGCCTCGCGTACTCCGTGTCTGCGCCTGGTGCTCCGTCTGCCGCTGGCGCCGTCCACCCCCGCGTGGGTCGTGCTCTGCGGGCTCTGTCCCGGCCACCGTCCGTCCCACACCGACACCGCCTGTTCGTCCGGCAGGCGCTATCTGCGGGAGACGCTGAAGATGGCGAACGCCGAGGATCTGAACCGTCTGACTTCGTGCTCGTTGGTGCTGCTCGGCAACATCTTCCTCTCGCTCGGCAACAACCGCGACAGCTTCAACATGGTCACGCCGGCCATGCAGCTGGCCAGCAAGATCCCCGACATCAACATCCAGCTGTGGGCGTCGGCCGTGCTCAAAGGTGGGGACCGGGCGTGTCTCCGCCGCCGCCGCCGCCGGGGATTCCCGGCCGCACCGTACGTTCCCGGACGGCGAGCCTGTCCCGGGCGGGGCTGGCAGGGCGTGGACCATTGACGGAGCGAGCCGGGACGTGGCGGGGCGGCGGCGTGCACCCCTCACACATCTCGTGAAAGTTTGCCGTGTAGTAACGCGATGGCTTTATGTAAAGGGCGTGGGGCGCGCCGTCCTCACAGGCCGTTCCCACGCCGCTGGCGTGCGAGCGGCCGCCGGCCCGCCCTGGCTGCGGCGACGGCGTCTCGCGTGTCCGGCGGCACAGGCTCGGTATCGGCCGGCGCCGACACTGATCGGCCGCCGTGGGGCGCAGTACCGCTAGCCGCGTCTGGCCGCGCGAAGGACGGCACG
This sequence comes from Pollicipes pollicipes, assembly GCF_011947565.3. Lineage (NCBI taxonomy): Eukaryota > Metazoa > Arthropoda > Thecostraca > Pollicipedomorpha > Pollicipedidae > Pollicipes > Pollicipes pollicipes. Next base: position 11,010 of record NW_023596110.1, read on the forward strand.
TCCGGCGGTGAAAGGCTGTCTGGCGAGCTGGCGGTGGCCGGCTGTCGCGCTGTCCGGCGAGCCGCGCCGGCGCTCCGCAGACTGTCCGATCTCCGGCTGATCCAGGCGCCGCGTGCCGGCCCGGCGCGGACCTCCCGCGGCTCGCGGCTCGCTGCTGCCTCCCGCTGACTCCCTCTGGTCTGGGACACGACCACGACCTTTCGCTAACCTCCGCCGGCTCGTCGTGACCTTTCGCTGACTGGTCGTTGCTCGACGTCGCCTGCGCATCTCCACCGGCTCGTCGTGACCTATCGTGACCTTCCGCTGACTACCTGGTCGTGGCTCGGCGTCGCCGGCGCGTCTCCGCCGGCTGGCGGCCGGACAGTCCTCTGCTGGCAGTCGTCCCACGGCGACCCGCGCGACCTCGTTCCGCCTGGCTCGGGCAAAGGGGGCGTGCAACCGAGCTGAGCGCCCCAAAAAAACGGCGCCCCGCTTCCTGGTGTGGCGAAGAGCCTGCAGGTGTTGCTCGAGTGAGAGTCACGCGGAACGTCGGTTTGCGGTGCGGGATGTCGTGCGAGACTCTGCAGAACGGGTCGAACGCCGGCGGGGAGGGCTGAAGCTCGGCCGGCGATGGCATCGGACACAGGAAGGCGTGTTTTGTTGCCTCGCCTTCTGGTTAGTGGAGTTTTTCGTCGGCCGGCGGCTCATTTCCTGTGCAGCAGCGCCCAGACGTCGGCAGCTTAGAGGACGGATTGTCTGTTCTCGTTAATACGCTGCGGTGGCCTGTTGTGCTCCGCTGCTGAACCCAGACTCGCAACCTATGGCATTCTGCAGAGGTGTACCATCAAACGTGCACCAAAAAAGGCAGACATTGTCTGCGAATTAGGATCAAACAAGGAAGGTACCTTCCAGGAATGCGCATTAGGAGCAGACGAGGAAGGTGACATCCAGGAATGCGCATTAGGAAGAGACAAGGAAGGCAACGTCTAGGGAAATTTGGCGCGATTCTGAGTCATTTCCATGCGCGCGCGAACGTGTCTTCGTAGATGTGTGGAAAGGCCTTTGTTTTTCCGATCTCTCCCGTTATGAAGGAGCATGTGAAGAGTTCGTTACGCCCATGCTGTCTGGGCTCCACTGACGCCACACCAGATGATTTTGGAGCCACCGCCGAGTGTGACCCAGCGGTCCGCCGGACAGCGCAGCCCACGCGCTGCGCGCCCAACCCAACAGCACGTGCTGTGTCAACTGAAGCTAGAGGTGGCAGACTGTTGACTGGGCCTTGTTCCGTGTTCGCGTGTTGGAACTAACACTGACTGGCGTCTAGGTGCTTCGCTGATGATGGCTGGTGGATCACGTTCCAAGCAAATGCGCAGTTGTTTCAACATGGGTTCCCCGTCATTCGGCAAATCGCATGCCGTATGTGATATGCACCTGGCTGTTTAGAAAAACGTCGGACATTGTATTATCCTCATTTGTAAAATATCAAGCAGTTACTGGGCGTCAGGTGTGTCTTCTGTTTCTTCTGCAAGGCTCTCAAAGTCAAGATATCAAAGGTCCGCTGGAGCAGTGGACGTGATGTTCGTAAGCCGATCAGATCCATTGCGAGGTAATCTTGACATGGTATCGTATGGCTTACCATATGCCCGTTATGAAAGTCCTGATGAGTCCAGTGGTGTGGGAAGGCGGCCAGGATTTCGTTCGAATGCTGCCAAAGCATTTGGTGGGGTGTGGTCGACATGGGAGCGCCCACCAGATCAGGACCTGGAGGCACTCGTGACGAACGAATGCGGCTGAACATTGGTAAATGCGCAGTGCAGCTGTAGTCATTCTACCCGCTGTGAACGGGTAGACGTTAGTAAATGGTGTAATGCAGTTGTCAGTCTACCCGCTGTGAACGGGTGGATGTAAATAAATGGTACAGTGCAGTTGTGGTCAGTTTACCCGCTGTGAACGGCTAAACGTTAGTTAATGGTGCAGCGCAGTTGTGGTCAGTCTACCCGCTGTGAACGGGTAAACGTTAGCAAGTGGGGCAGTGCAGTTGTGGTCAGTCTGCCCGCTGTGAACGGGTAAACGTCAGTAAATGGTGCAGTGCAGTTGTGGTCAGTCTACCCGCTGTGGGCGGGGGCGGTCCGTTTCATTCTGTTTATCATCAGGGAAACCCGGTAACAGCGTCACGTGATTTCTGTTAGAAGTTCCGTACCCTATGAGGCCACGTCACGATTCCGTTGCAAAGTCCCCATTGCCTTATCCATTGGATGAGGCTATAAATGGATCCACGGCATTTTCCCTCACAAAGTGGCACAGTCGTTCCGTATTTCCGCATCCTCAAGGCAGTGTTGATCCCCTATTTCGAATTCGAGGGACGTTAATGCATGGTGTCTGGATTTGATTGAATCAAGAGTACTCTAGTCAGCGCGTCGAATATGTTGATATTCTCTCTCTTTGGTTCGGAGGGTGTTGAAACAAGGCAGTTGATAAGAAATTGTCATTCAACAGCCTCCAGCTTTTTCCGGCGAACTTAACGTGCGTAGACGAGTGTCATTCGTATGAGTAACCAGTACTGCGTGATGGACCGCTGTGTGACTTTTCGCTGCATTACCCTCGCGATACGTCATTCGAGGCTGGCGCGGCTGTGGCCTGTCCCTGACATGCATACGGCCTCTGTGATCGACAGATCTGTACCGCTCCTGCGGCGAACACGCCAAGGAGAGCGCCGAGCTCCAGAAGCAGGCCAGCTTCTCGCAGACGCTGGTCAAGGACCAGTTCGCGGCGTCGCGCTCCCCCCATCACGCTCTGTTGCGCTGGACGGACGGCCCGCTGCCCAGCGAAGCCGGCTCCTCGCAGCCGACGGCCGCCACCAGCGGCGCGCCGACGCCGGCGCCGGCCGTCACCGCCGCGCCCGCCACGGTGACCGCGTCCGGCCCGGCGCCAGCCGCCGCGTCCGCCGGCGTGCCCCTGCCGGCCTCGGTGGCGACCCGGCCGCCGGCTCCAGCGCGGGCGCCCGCACCGGCCCCGGCGCCGGCGCCGGCGCCGGCTCCCACCCCCGCCCCCGCCCTCGCCCCAGCGCCGACTCCGGCTCTCACCGTCGTCCCCGTCCCTGCGCCGGCACCAGCTCCAGCGCCAGCTCCAGCTCCGGCTCCGGCGCCAGCTCCACCTCCGCCTCCGGCTCCGGCGCCCGTGGCGGCGATGAGCGGGTCTGCGCCGGCCGTGGCGGCAGCCTCCATGCTGGGCGCGGCCGTGTCGCTCTCCGGCTACCAGCCGGCTGGCTACGCGGCATCGGCCAGCCCGGCGGCCGCCGGCGCCTACGGCGTGATGGACGTACATCACGGTCGGCACCCGGCGTCGACGGCGGCGGCGCACCACCATGGCGTGGCGGGTCTGGTGCTGCCGCCGCACGGCGGCGCCGGCTACCCGCAGGCGCATCATCACCCGCTGGCCGGCCTTCAGGCCGTCTACCCGCCGGCCGGGCCTGGCATGATGTCGCTGCATCACTACGCCGGCCACCACTACCCGGCGGCGCCCGACGGCGGCGGCGGCATGCACTGAACGCCGCGGCCGGCCGCGCGCCGGCCCGCACTTGTGATAGCAGTACAACTCACCGCGCCGCGCTCCGGGCGGGGCGGGCTCGCCGTCCCGCCCCCGTTCCCGCCCCCGGGCGGCGGCGGGGCCACGGACGCGCCGTGGCGCGCGGTTAACGTACCGGCCGCGCCGCTGGCCGACCCTTATTTCGCCGGGATTGTGTATTTATTCGTCTTGTATGCTTTTATTGGAGTGCAACAGTCGGTAGTGTTGAGTATGCAGCAGATTGTTTTATGTATAGATTTTTAGCTCATAATAAAACCATGAACATCTCGGCTGGGCTTTAACCGCAGCGCTGTTTTCCGAAAAGTCTCGAAACGGGACGCGACCCTGACCTACCCGTTCAGCGAACTTATCCGTCCTGCTCGGCGAGATCTTCGCGGAGTCTGCTATGCCGCGGTGCATGTACTCAGAATGATCGCACCGACCGGAGACAGCACTAGAAGAAGTCGGCCAAAGCCGGCGTGGCTGAAAATCGATGCGACGGGCGCCGGCGGCAGTCCAGGCTTCGCCCTGTTTGCTGATGACGGCTCTGTGGGCTGTATCAGGGTCCGCTGCACGGAGGGAGTTCGGACGACCGCGGGGCTCCCGGTGCCAGCCGCGCGCAGCGGAGCCACTCCCCAGCGCGGCTGCCTTCCGGCCACCCTGCCGCCTTCTTCCCCGAAGACGAAGAGGGCGGTCATCGCCCGCCGTGGCCATGTGCTCATTGTCCCATGATTCGGTGGACGCTGCTCCGGGCGAATGACAGATGCGAGCTACGGGCGAGTGCCCCACAGTGTTCCCGCGCCGTGGCGAGGTGGTGGTGGAGCCGTTATTCGCACTGCTGGCCTGTGCTGGCGACACTTCTGGCCCAGGTGTGGACATTTTTGGTCTTCGGTTTTTCACCGCAGCCCCTCCCCCTCCGAAAAAAACAAGTGAAAAGTCCTGCGGGCTGTAAGTCAATGTCCTTTTTTGACGTTTACACCCGTGACAAATTTTGACCCGAGGCCGTATAAGGTGGCTGATCAAGGCCTATAAACACAGACCTGCAACGCCTGTACATGTAAGCCTACCAAACTTACAATTCTTCGATTCCCATCATTTGGAACTCTGGCGCTTGCCTTATCTGACTTATGGGGCAGCTTCAAATGGTGCTTGGATATCTCTGAAGTGCATCAGTGACTTAAAAGCACACTCGCAAATACAAGCCAGCCGTGAAAACGTGTTCGTAAGTTGGGAGAACGAGGTGATGTTAGGCCTGTGCAGGCGCACCACTATGGAACGTTGACCTGACCTGATCCGGCCCCTGCCGAAAGGTTGAATAGGTATCAATGGGCGCCTCATGATCTCAAGTCTTGATATTCGTTACTTAGGCCCCATTTGTCTCGGTTAAACTGTATTGTGTGTGTTCAGATTTACATGCAAGTGCTTACACATTTTATGGTGACTTCAAAAGCTTCTTGAGGTCATACACTTAAGCCGCTTTCAACTTGTTTCCGGTAGAGCTTCTCGCCAGCATTTTCACCTTTTGCATGCGCTTTTCTGAGCGCCGAGATTCTGGGGCGTCCAAACGTCCACCTTCGCACGGGCCTTGCCAACGAGCAACCCAGCTTGACTAGCGCGGATCGACCGGCCAGATGCGGAGCCGCGTTCTGTACCTGAGCCGTGTCCGGATCAGGCCGCGCAAACCACAGCCGGCCTTGTGGGGGTCACCGGCAAGGAGCTCACGGCGGGATGCTCTCCCAAGCCCACGCTGGCTTCCGTGCTGGCGGATTCTTCCAAAACCGTAAAGTGGCTGGCGCCTGGGTGTGAGGATGAAATGCGGTTTCTTGCCATTTCATGCCGCCCCGGAGATAGCCAAAATCATGGTCGGGACATTCGGCTCAGCGAGCGGCTGGCGGCTCCCCTGACGGTACCCACGTGTGTCGACGGGTGGTGCCCACGTGTGTCGACGGGTGGTGCCCACGTGTGTCGACGGGTGGTGCCCACGTGTGTCGACGGGTGGGTGCCCACGTGTGTCGACGGGTGGTGCCCCCAAGTGTGTCGACGGATGGTACCACGTGTGTCGACGGGTGGTGCCCACGTGTGTCGACGGACGGTGCCCACGTGTGTCGATGTACTGCGACCTCTTCCCAGGATTCCGCCCCGCTAAAAAGCATCTACTGAGAACGAGTGCGTTATCACGCGATCAGCGTGGTGAGAGCAGGCATGTGACTGCTAATGAGCGAACGCTGCACCCACGAAGGAATCACCGATCATCGTCACGTGGGTAGGCATAACAAGCCGTAAAAAACATGTTGCCAATCGTAAACATTGCAACACTGGCCAGAGTAAGATCCCTGAGTGCCTGATAGAGCGACGCCGCGGTAGAGTGCATTGGATGAGCGGTTGATGCATTATTTATCGTGCTAAAGCCCACGGCAACCAACCGGGCACTGCAACCCATTCTCGAGCAACTTTGTCGTTATGCGGGTGTGAATTCCAATGAAATATATGCGGGAACATTCGAGATAACAAATATGTCCTCGAAGTGACCCTTGTATACCTGCGTCTCGTGTAGAAAACTGGTGTGCGTGCGCATGCCGTTCGCATGTAGATATTTAAGAGCGCGGTACCCCTGTCGTAGTTGCGAAATTTGGAAAGAAAAAGCGCATGCATGCTTACAAGATTTTTTAACGCATTGTTCACAGGACTCACGCAAGCTACGAAGAATGCGTGCGGTCATTCGCAGAGGTTCCTCAGGCATGCAGGGTTTGCAGCTTGAAAATCGATATACACTCACGATCTGGCGTGCAGCGCGTACTGGCGATTTTATCGGACTGGCCATTCATCAAAAAAATCGCCGATTCCTGGAAATATCTGACATTCCATGTGACCGCACCTGATTGTGTCTTCGGCGCTGAACCTGTCCGACTTCAGCACCGAAAGCATCTTGCTCAAACACCTACGAAGAGACGACTTTTTCAGTGACGACGTTAGCACCGTGCTATCACCAGCGCAATCTCGCCATCTACTATCTCCGCTGTCGGACCCGTCGCCGTGACACCGTAGCTGGTCTGGCGGCGTGTCAGGCAGGCCGCGCGGTCCCAGCACCGGCTCGGTGCACCAGTCCTGGCCCGGCGCGGGAGGCTCCGCCGTCCGCCGGCGCCGGGTCTGCCGGCCGCCGCCCTGGCGGCCAGGTGGAGACGCGGCGACGGACCGCGTCCGCCGTCCAGTCGGCGCCAGATACCTGGCGAGGGGGAGGGCGGGCAAGTCACCGAGCACGGCTTCAGGCTGGTCGCCGGCTTCTGCGGCGTTTCGGTTCATGGATGTCCGCGGCCGTCCCCCCCC
>NW_023596111.1:0-34439 GCF_011947565.3 Pollicipes pollicipes
CTATAAGCCCACAAATGCACCAATATAGGAAACAATGATTTTGCGATAAAATGACGATAGCAAAACCGAGTTTGTCTCTGCTGTTAGCGCCACCGGCCACGAGGCCCGTAAAATAGGGGTGAGATTGAAATCACGCTCATTTTTGTCACACGGTTGTGAGACCGATGTTAATAAGCATGTCAACAGAGCGGCGATGCCTGCCAGCAAGCTAATGATAAAAAAGCGTGAAGATGCGCAGCAAGAATGACTTTAAATGGAAAAGAAACAGACCAACGACAACGACGAGTGAAAGTCGATGTCGTCGGTATGTTTGTATGTGCGGACATCTTAAGCGGCAAAATAGATTGTCGGTCTTTTGAAACGGTCTGAAGGTTGACAATCATCAACTTCACTTCTATGTCAGGTCTGATCGGGCGCAAAACCATGAAACTGATTGCATGGCTATTTTGACTATTTAGTATCTAGTTTTCTATTCTGAGAGATGAGATTGAAGTACTGAATATGCAGCATCTCCCGACCTTGCTCAAGAAGCTTTGTATGCAGTTGTGTGCCTTAGAGGCCTTCCATTAAACCTTGGGTGTTCAGCTCAGTGCGTGTACTCAAAATACCCATATTTGGGTGACTTTTGCCAGCTCAGGCATGCCAGTTTTCAATACATTTCCGTTGGCTCCTGCTCAGCTGGATTTGAACTGGCCATTGTGTGGCACTGTATTTCTAGTTTGTAACTGAAGACATAAATCCCATTGATAGCGCACAGTCGTTAGCCCCGATAGCCGCAATGATCATATTACAGGACGGTTGCTGAGGTTTGGATGGTTTAAGGTGCTTTAATAGCCAGTAAATGCATTTTGGTTACACCAGAAAAATTGTTTTCATAATTGGCTGCCTGAATATTCACTTGCAGCAAAATGAGACGTCGTTTTCTAGGATCTCAAAAATGTTAACTCCTAGATTCTTGTGTCCCGGATGCTCGCTTAAGACCGATACTTTCCCAACAATACCCGCTGAAGACCCTTCTGATTCTTTGCCGCGCTTCGGGGGATAAAAAAGCCGCAGGTTAAAAGATAGCGCTGTGTCAGGGCCAGGTGCCAGCTGACACCCTGTGTGACTCACCACGCCACCGCGGGCCTGCTGATGGACCGGAAGTGGCCCATTTCCGTCGTGAATGTTCATGGGCGGCGCCACCAGCTCGCAGTGCCTAAACGGTAGCGAAAGGACGGTCGGTGGTGCGTTCAAAAGCGCGCTCGCCCGCGCCGGTCCGCCTCGGAAGAAACCGGACAAGAGCGCGCGTTCCGGAACAAACAAGCGGAGAGGGCGGAGTCGACAAGGCGGGGCGCCGGTCCGGGACAGCCGGCTGCGTCACGCCCGAGCCGGAAGGGCGCGGGCGACCGCGGCTGAGGGGGGGGGGGGGCGGCATGAAAGCGGACCGGCTCTCTGCCCGTCGGCCCCGCAATCACTTACCCTGTTTACATGGGCAGCTGTGATTCGAATTAAGCCGGACCCCGTCCTCGATCGAATTATCCGGCCCATGGATTACACTCACGCGCCTGTTCCGCTGATTCGAATCGTGCGCCGAGGAAATCCATTCCCGTGAGAGGATCATCCGTTCAGGAAGGGATTTCGTCCGAATTATCGGCCGTCAGCTGTCTAAACAAAAAAAAAGAAAAATGCCTGGCGCACGCAGTTCTGTTCATAGCCATTTAGCTTTGTGCGGTGTTACCGCTTTTCCACGGGTTTTTAGCTATTGCTCGAGACGGTTCAAGTCCAAGATGGTAGGGGAAAAAAAGAGAAGGAAGGTGAAGTTGACATCATGCTGCCTAAAAACTACTCTTATTATTGAGGGCCTGAGTGGCTAGCAGCAACAGAATGCTCACGTAATTTAGCCTTGCTAGGCGCTTGATCTATGCAGACAGCAGGCGTCGACGGTTTTTGGTGTATCTTTCCGCCTAAAGGTTAGATTAGTTTACATCTGGGGGGCTCCATGCGTTCCAAAAAGCCAGATGGAGGTAATATGGTATTTATATAGCTTTGACTTGTTCTCATTTTAATTTTGGATTGCTCAAAATTCTTGCAGAGAATGCCTCCAAGTTTTGTTCATTAAGTAATACCTAAGTCCCAGGAGTGTTTTTGCAGATGTTCCTTAAATTAGGATGCTGGTTGCTTGTCGGTTTAATTTTGTGTGAGAAAGGTTAGCTTAAAAATGCGCATGATATGACGGAGAACCAAATAGAGATCATTGCAGTCAGCTCGGAATGTGAACTTTTTTAATGGTTAGACCGAAATTGCCCAATGATGGGGTCAAAACAGCAAAGAAAGCAACAATGTGAACACTGGATGAAAATGGTTGTCATCATTACCTCTGCTAAATCCAAGTTGTGTGTGTCGTGTGCAGGAAAACAGTGCATAAACTAAACACTAACACGATGGCACATGCTGCATGGAGAACACGTCTGTGTTGCACATCATCACCTGTTTTTGTGTGGTGATTAAATATGTCCCTTGGTGCTTTTTTGTGATAGGGTGTCTTTGCAGGCCACTAGGTAGTAATTCACTGTTTCAACAATTCTTGCAGGGAGTACCATAGTTTCTTTCATTAGGTGAATACATAAATGCCCAGGATTGATTTTGCAGACATTCTCTGTGACTTGAACATTTGGTTTGACACCTATTGGCAGGAGGGATGTGCTGGATATTGGTGCCTATCTTGTCAAGGAATATGAAGTTACGTCACATGGTAGACCAACTGGCAGGAGCGGGGGCTGGACTATTTGTTTTTGATGCAATTAGGCTGTTTGTTGCTTGTCGTTTAATGTTGTGATATAGGTAACTCAATAATTCGTGCATGATGCAAAGGATCAACAAATAGGCAATAGATCATTGCAGTCAGTGCAGAATGTGAACTATTTTTAATGTGGGACCAAATTGCCCAGTGTGGTTCCAAAATGTCAAGAAAGCAAACGTGAGCACTGGATGAAATTAGCTGTCATCAGTACTCTGTCAAATCCAGGGTTGTGCATTCATGTGAAGAAACAGTGCATAAACTAAGTAAACCTAACCTAATGCACATGATGTGCAGAGAACATCTGCAGTGCACATCATTACCTGTTTTTGTACTGGTGATAAATATGTTGCCTCGGTGCTTTTTTGTGACACGTTATCTTTGCCAAACCAGAGGTGGATAATTGATCTGTTGCATAATTAATCATTTGTTATGAATTTGGACCCAGATTGCTTGTGTCATGACAGCTTTTGGGCTGGTTCACGTTATGATCTTTGGACTGTGCGAAACGCGGCTGTTTGTGCCACCTAGCCATCGTCCCTATACCAATGCTGTCTGCTGCCGGTATCAAAGCAGTATTTCAACCCTAGTATGTCACAGAAAGCAAATAGCTGCATTCTGACTTGCCAGTCCATGCAAGTCTAAATGGCAATGCTGCCCTCAGGGTACTGATATGCATTGGATGGGGAAAGACAACATAGTTACACAATTTTTGCCACTATGTAGCCTTCACGAGTCATTTCTGTAGCTTAGCTCACTGTTGCAGGGCTGCTATAAATGCAATTGGTGCGGGATTAGGTAATGGTGTTTCTTGGGCTGCGCAAAGTAGAGACGTGATGCTGGGTGGCATACTGATGAGTGTGGTAAGTTTTGAGTGTCATTGGCCAATACAAGAAATACTGATTTCGTGCTAGCCCGTTTCCTGCTATAAAAATTTGCAATAACACTGCTTATGTGACAGATTTGGGCAGTGACTGACCTATCGCAACTCCTGTGTTTCAAGTGCTATGGCTTGTGCTGTAGCTACAAAGCCTATGAGTCCCGCACAGACATTTTTCCAACGGAGTCCATCTTCCTCCTCGCCCTCAAAGCTGTCTCGCGCCCACCATGGCTCGTGACATTCGCCATCCATACGCAGAGTACCGGCTTTTTTCTTCTTGTTTTGTTCAGTTCGCCTCAAAAGCGCAGTTTTCGCCCATAACCGTTCCTGGTTCGAACTAGCGGGATCGAACTATCGACCGTTAATTCCGACGTAAAGCCGGTTTCGCCCATGTAACACGCCCCTCGCGAGAGGGTTAAGTCGCATAATCCTTTCCGATCTCAATTCGAATTATCCCTCGGCTGCCCATGTTAAACCGGGTAACTGTGCCGCCTCACAGTCCCCATGGTGAGCGGCCCGTCTGTCCATCAGAAGTTGCGCGATACCGCACACCGTACCACTTCACGCTGCTAGGCGCGGAAGGAGTCTGCAGAAGGCAGGACGTATGGCGTTGGGATATCTGGGGACGGACAGTGAGCAAGCTTCTCACACCTATTATCAAGCCTCAGCTTTAGAAGCGCGCCGTAATGAACAAGTACTCATTTCAAACTTGGGTCTGCCCCACCCACCCCCGACCGCACTCTTGGGTATTTCGATGCTACTAAGGTGTAATAATTCTGGCTAAGCCTAACTAGAGACCAATAAAGGGTGCTGTTTGTGAACGATAGAGTCTTCGCGGTGATAAATGCTGTTGCTGACGCTGTTCGTTCCACAACCTCAGTTCATTTATACAAGATGGAAGCCCCCCTTTCCATCTTCCTATGACTGCACTGCCCATGTCTCCGTTCACGACGTTAATTGACTTTATCCGCGCAAGACACCCGCCCAAGTCCGCACCGGACCAACACCTTCTTCTATATTTGTATTGCGTACACACTGGATACAATTGCTCTTCATTTGGGAAGCTTTTCACCCGAGATTGGGACGTTTGCACTTAATCCCGAGGCGGAGGAGAACACTGCTATGGTAACGAGAAAAACACAAGCCGCCGGAGCAAAACAAAATGTACAGCGTACAGGCGACGGGAGTGTTATGCACCAATGTAAGCATGTGTTCTGTAAAATGAGTCATGACGGCAAACGCAACAAACAGATACTCCAGACTAAATATGGCCTTGAATGAAACAGAGGTGCGCCTGTAACGGTGCACACAGGTACCACAGCAGCCGTCCAAAAAAAATTAAATCAAGAAACAATGCTTGGTAAAAACACAAGAGAAACGCCATATGAATGGTTAGGGCTCGACTTCCGGCAAAAGTTGCACAACCGCTTATAGTTACGACCGCAGTGTCTCACTATTTACTGAATGTGCTTGTTATCACTGAATGCGCTGTAATGTAAATGAAAACTGCGGGTATTTTCCTTTTCACAATGACTTTACCTCCCACTACACATTGGTCGGGTATCCTGAGGGATAAATTTGAGTAATCAGGCCCAGTGTCAGGACTGCCATGCCCTTCTTATGATAAAATAGCTATATCCCCAGATTACTTTTGTGGGAACTGCCGAAAAGTCAGATCTCTTCTGCTGAGTAAAGAAGACCGTCACCGCCTGTTGCTACACCACTACTCATGTAAGTACGGAAACTTGTTCCAGTTCAGGTGGTGAAAAGATGCTTCGACGATGCTTTTTTTTAACCTGGACTTCCTGTAGAATCAGGGTGCTAAATGTGACACTTGGCCTCAACACCGAACAACCAAAATAACCTGACAACATAACGTCATTGCTAAAACGACAGCCACAGTGTCGCAGGATCGAAATGTGAGTAAATATCAGAAATGTCGCAGGATCGAAATGTGAGTAAAATTTGACGTCAGGGCATAGAATAATCGCCGAACCGCAAACAACCAAGCCAAAAAGCCATGATGACGTACCAGCGCAGACTAGCAAAGGACGACTAAATGACATCAGTGTTCAACACTTATGTCTAGATAAATAGCTAAACAACGCCTTGTACGTGAACAACACTGTCCATTCCATGAAGACGTTTATGCATTTAATCTTGGTCGGAGATTACGGATGCCCAACAACTAAAAGTTTCTCAAATTGCCTTAGCTTTTGCTACGACTGCTACTTGCCCTGCTCCTAGCTTGTCTTTGTCACTACTCCACTTTCCACTTCTGTGCACTGTGCTTCACCTTCACTGTGCTCCCCTTGTGCTGTGCGTGTTCTCCACAAAGGTGCACCTTTAAGCAGTGTCCCAGAATTGCCGACCTTGGGTGTAAAGCAACACCCTATGAGGAAAAAATTTGTAACTCCTTTCCTCCCATATTTTAAGTGAATCTATCACTCCTGCCTGATATTGTCTAATCGCACATGCCAAACCCATATTTCCCTCTCTGAGCTTTCAGATGTCATCCAAAACCGAGGGTCACTTGAAATCACCAAGCATAAACAAGGCTCCACAGAACCTGGACCCCTAGGGCTATGTCCTGCCTCACCTACATGTGAATCATGTTTATGTATGCACAGAGCAAGGGCCCCAGGTACCTTCAAGCCCAAGAGCCCCAGCGACCCCAGCCGCTTGCATGCATCAAGTTTGGTTTGTTTACAAAATGCATGACAATCGGCAGCTGTGTGCCAAATGCAAGATTTTCACGCATCCCCAATTTTTTCGGTCTCACCACCACACCACGGAACCAGCGCCTGGTGCAAACACCAGCAAAGCCTGGTAGATAATTTTACTTCACGTATTTCTTTTACCCCAAGGAACTTGACCACTAAATTGCATCGCTCCCGAAATGCAGAACTGAAAAATTCAAGACATGTCTTGTAAATAAAATTTACAAGATGAATATCACCGTTTGGGTATTCATGTTCACAGATTTTAAGACAAATCAGCTGATAACAAAATTTTTCCAAAAAAATCCGCTCTTTATATTGATTTACTTGCTTTTGTTTTCCTGGTATCATACGAGTGTGATACAACTTCATTCTTCTTTCCTTTCCAATGCCTTTAAAGGTACCATCCGTTGCTTAAAATGCTGACAAATTTCTCTACAAATGTTCCAGCTGGAAACTCGCACGTATTCTATACATAAATGAGATAAATTCGCCAGCCGCCCAAACATGTCTTATATGCACCCAAGAGTGAATAATTCACTGGGAATGAAAGAGACAATTTGAGGCACGGAGCTTCTTTTTACCGCCATTTTTGCCCTGTTTAACTCTCAGTTAGCCGGTTTTTTTTACCCATGGCGGTCCTCGACAATGATAAATCTAGACCTTTCCAGTGTCTACCTGACCAGGCTACCCTATGCTGCTGCACATAGCTTTGGGCCAGACCTGATACAGCTAATACAGCAATGTATGATGGCGAAATTTTGCCCTCTGGAACTGTTTATCATGCACACCTCTTACTTGTTTTTGCATTTCAATCTCGTAGGTTGGTGGCCATGATTGATATCCATATTTGGTGGGTGGGTGATATCCACATTGGGGGGTGGTTTGGATATCCATATTTGGATTGATATCCATATTTGGTGGGATGACCGTCTGTCAGCAAACCATGCGAAAGGTATTGACTTTCTGCTTGGGAGGAGCAGGAAGAAACGTGTCCTTGAAAAGCTAGTAAGTCTCCTGTGGAGCAAGTAACTGCTAACCTTACCTGCTTTCAACACATGATTTGTAACCAGAGCTTGCCATTTTCTGTTTTAATCCATCGAGCTTTGCCATAAGATAAATTACGATGCCACAAGACATGTAATTTACTTATTTTGTTCCATATTCTTAATCACCTGCCTCAAAGTTCTTGAAGTGGTCCCTCATGACTGCTTTAACCGAATGTTGTCCGTAAACAGTCAGACCATCCCATTCAAAATGTGAAGCCAACATATCAAACGTGTCATTAAATATGAAGAAGCAAACCTAAATAGATTCCTTTGCTGCAACCGAAAAGGCAAACAGCAAAACTGGTCTGTTCGTCTAAAAGTTATGTTACTTTTGCAGAAGACAGATTGCTTTGTGGAGCATACCCATTATTGCCTTTGACAAAGTTTGGTCATGACAATCAGAATAAGTCATTCAAAGTTATTAAAAGTGTTTTATTTGTGTGTTGTGAGCTTCATATGGTTTCAACAAACTGACCCAAATGAACTGAATAAAAATGCAAGTTGAAACCAGCCAAAAATGAGCCTTATCATGCTTTTATCACAGATCAAAAGTGCTGCTGTCAACAGATAGGTGAGGTGAGTTGAGATTGTGTTCAACATATGGGCTACTATAAGTTAGGTCAAGTTGGTTAATTGCATGGCAAGTGGCAAAAGGAATTGTGCAAGAATCAGTGACTAATAAATCCTGCTGCGATACAGGTTAGACAGGATGGGAAGAGGTAAGGCCTCTTAAGGTTGGGAATAATTGGGATACTGTCATGGAGATAACCATTACTATTTTGTAAGAAACAGTGGCATAATGTTTGTTTTCCCTGACGACCCCATCTTAACAGAAGCCAGAGGTATATCCATTGTGCTTGACTAGGTGATGGGGTGATGTGTAGGAGTCCAAGTTATTATTTTTTTGTGCTTTATGCTTGTTAAATTTTCTGCTGTTACTTTGTCGTTGAATTCCTTCCTTTGTTTTGTGTAAGAATAATACTGTGGAAGAGAAATGCAAAGTGCAGCGTAGAATTATTAGTTACATAGTTTTTACGCTTATTACACTGTCTAGAAATTACTATGCTTTAATATATTCCGCTTTAATTTAATGGCCTAAGATGATAAAAAACAAAAAGATTTTGTCGGGCTTAAGATATTGCATCCATGCCAACTTGAAACGCATTTCTTTGTTTGCTGAAGTATCTCTCACTGGCTCATGAATTTCGTCTTTTGTGAATTGAATTTTCCACTTTCGTACGGTCTTTTTGCGATGAAATTTTTCACTCCCACCCTAGTTCAAAAGCGATTCATGCTCACAGTCCCCAAGTGTCTCTAATGGCATGTTTTATTCATTCTTGCGTAGAGCATCCCTGGGCAAAGGTTACCTGAGATTTTTTCACGGCCGTGTGCATTCTTCTTTCAGCTCATTGACTCACAGGTCAAAAAATAAATATTCAAATGAAACTCCCTGCAGAATTCAGGGCACACCCAACTAACCGGAACTTTGGCTCGTCGACAGTGTAGTGCACGGCTTGGAAAGCGTAGGAAGCCTCAGCAGCTGACTGCGTCGCAAAGCTCTAATGACGTCACCGATGCACTAGAACCAGTGCTTCACGTTGACCTGAGGCCAGGCAAACCCTCGCTCGTACAGCGTTCTTCGACCGTTTGCGACGACCCGTCGTCTACGAACAACAGTCCAACAGGAACGTGACTTGTTTGTTTCGTCGCTTTTCTAGTGCTTCGCGGAAGAGACCTGGAGCTGAACATAGATCGAGATCCCCGAGCACCACAAGCAGCAAAAACAGCAGGCAGCATTCAATGTGTCGGGTACCATTTTCCGGAAACCAGCGAACCTTCCAGCCAGACCTTCACGCGGCCGGGCGACAGAAGAGACGCGCGCCGCTCCGTACATTTGCGATGCCAGGACCACTTGAAAAACCAGTGAACGAAACCAGTGACCATTTCACCCACGCCTCCTTCACGCGACTGGGCGACAGGAGAAATGCGCGCTGCTCTGACACTTGCGACGCCAAGATCACTTGCTTTGTGTCCATCAGTCGTGCTAAACTGCGATGTGCAGATCTCTGATGCAATATCGCAGGCGATAGCATGGAATATATGTACGTCCTTGATGGGGTTTTCAATGGGGTGTGTTGCGCGATAATCGCGGAGAAAGTGAAACAGAACATGCTGTGCGATGTGTTCCAGAAATAGGAAAATGCTGCGCCCGGTTCAAAATTTGTTGTCAAAAAGTTAGTAGCGAGTTAACCACATAGATCCAGAAACCAAAAGGTTTAATGACACATAACATAAACACCACTAGTTTTCGATTATCATCAGTTAGAAATCATTACTCGGGAGCGCACCTACGCTGTCGCTAAGTGTCGCTGACAGCGCTCTACCCATTATCAGCCCTTTCGTTTGCTTGTACATCTAGCCTCTGACGTGCACTAAATTGATGCAAATATATAAGCCAGCGATTTTGCTGTCAGCCATGCTGGTACCAGACGGACATCATGCACCCGGCATTTCCTCCATTAGACTCGTCAACGATTCCATATCTTTGAAATGGGAATGCAGCCATAGAGATTTATTTACTACGGCTAAATGGGTATAGTTATAGTTATTTATTGTACACCACACGTGGTGGTGATGCCACCTGGGTGTAAATATGCTACGGCAGCCTGTCTCAGGTGCCAACATACGCTGATACGACGGAGCGGAGTTGAATGTATCGCTTGTGATTTTTGCAAGTCCATGACTCTGTCTAATATACCGTGCGACGTGAACGTGGACGGAGTCAAATGGTGCTTTTTAAGAGCGTTGATTTTATTCTGAAGGTTAGGTAGGACGGGAAACAACTCACAACTGCCTGGAAACAGGGCTTTCTTACTTGGAGGATGTGCAACAAAAGCTAATGTGGGGCGAGGTGTGTCATTTTCTGAGTTCAGGCGACAGAGATATAGTCCACGTGATACTCTGACGGTGACCTGAGACAGTCTGACCCTGACCTTGTCTCAAGCAGCCTGACCTTGACCCTGTCACAGACAGCCTGACCTGACCATGTCTTGAGCAGCCTGACCCTGACCCTGTTTCAGGCAGCATGACCCGCTCGGCGCCATAGTAGTGCAGGCATGATCACCCATTTATCATTGCATTTCACATCACGCAGACCAATACCTGCCATGAGACAAAACCTAACTGACGTAAGTGACATACCTAAACCACTGGGGAAGGGGGAGTCGCCAACAACGCGAGCCTCCAAGTGGGCGGCCGTGCTCGATTGCCGGCCGACAGGGGACTACTGCATGACCTCTGCAGGCACCAGCGCCTCCAACCTGGACTTCACGTGTCAGGAACACCCGACTGGCAGTCTTTCCCCGCGATGTGACAGACCCCCGCAGCCGGAGCAGGCCGCACCGGCCACCGGCTCATCGCCACCGGACTCACCTGACGCTCACGGATGGCAGAGTCATCCCGGCGAGGTCAGGCCCGTCACGTCATCTCACACGGCAGTCTGGCGCTCCCGGCCTCGCCACACACCGCGCCGGCCGCGCTCTGCCGGCCTCACCAAACACTGCCCTCGCCGCGCGCTCCCACCTCCTGTGCGCTCCCAGCCTCTCCACACACCGCACCCGCCGTGCGCCCCCACCTCCGGCCGCGCGAGCACACCGCTGACTGCCGGCCGGGCCGGGCCGGGCCGGGCCGGCCGGCGGAGCGGGACCCGCCTCTCCCACGCCCTCTGCCCGCCCGCCGGCATGATAGGTGCCACGCGACTGGCGAGCGGGGCGCGGTGCGCCGTAGGGCCTGCCATATAGGTCTGGTGCTTTTGCCTGGTCTGCGTCACGCATCCCCGACGCCGGCGAGCCTGACAAAGCCTACTGGCTGTAGTCGTGATCCCTCGTAGCACGTACCCCAAGCATGGCTCGGCCACGCGTGCTGCTTTGTCCGCATTTCATCTTCGCCGATGATGGTTGTCATTTTTGTTGTCACTAGAATTCTGATCGACCATCCTCGCGTTATCGATGTGGGGTGATGTACTGGAGGGCAAAAATTCCGCATCGCAGAAAAGTTGCGTTGCCGGCAGTTTCGAGTTTGAACAACAAGGCGTTTAAAACATAATACTCAGTACACGACTCAGTAGGCCTCATTACACCGAACACATTTGCGCAGTAACTATTCTCTGCACATTCTGACTATCCATTTTTCGCGCATGTCATCTTCAGCCATCGCATCTTGCACTCGCACCCAAGCCTTACTTACTCTATCTAAACAACTTTGGCAAGAAACTACTGAAGATTGTTTAAGTCAAATCTGTTTAATGAATACTATACGCTTTATCTTATCTTATGTGTCCACATAAGACACTGAAGCACTGAAAGCATTTTTAGTAGGTGTCGCTGAAAGTAATATCGATTTTTCTAGACCAAAATATGCTTGGCATTTGTCTAAGCATATGCTTGAGCATATATTCGGCGTTTCACAATTATGGCTTGACGCACTGCGATATTTCCTAACACCTGACCATTGCATATAGGTAATCGAACAGTAGATAAGACAGTAGTATTGGACTTATTCCCCGGACAAAAACATGACAATGGAAATATGGTTAGGTTGATATTTCGGCGACATGCCTTTATCGAAACAATAGCAGAAGCGCATGTCTTATCTACTGTCTTATCTATGTGAATAATGTTTCTCGCTAATGCACTGAACAACTTACGTAACCGAACAGTAGTTGGATTGGAATTGGCTGTGAAGGATAGCATGAACTATACATATATATATATATATATATATATATATATATATATATATATATATATATATATATATATATATATATATATATATATATATATATATATATATATATATATATATATATATATATATGTGTATATATGCATGTATCTATGTATGTGTGTGTGTGTGTGTGTGTGTGTGTGTGTGTGTGTGTGTGTGTGTGTGTGTGTGTGTGTGTGTGTGTGTGTGTGTGTGTGTGTGTGTGTGTGTGTGTGTGTGTGTGGTGTGTGTAGACATATATCTTGCATGCATATATATATATATATATATATATATATATATATAATACACATACAACTATATCTATAAATGTGTATGTGCATATACGGAACGCACCAAAAACCAATGCGCGTACACACCACAACCCCACAATCATCATGATTGTGTTAATCATGACAAACACCGTATTAGCGCATAGCACACAACATAGACGCTTCACCACCCTTGAAGCGTGGTACATGAGAAACATGGCATCCATCATTAACATCCAAAACAAACAACTCGCGCAACTAGCATTTGCACGGCGTGCGATTAGTGAGACAGATCCCTCCTCCGAAATGCAAAGTAAATTGACTAGTAATCTTTTAATTTTATATGGAGAAAATAAAAATTCCAGTAATACAGATGTGCAAGTACAGCATACAACTTTTTCGCAAATGTTTAAAGCGTGTGTTTTGTAGAAATACGACGAAAATCAAGCTTGCTTGTACGTGCTGTGTGTGGTGTCATGTTTGTAGCATAATATTGATCTAGAAAAGGATCATTCAACTGATTGAAACGTTGAAAAGTAGACGAACTTTGCCAATATTCTATATCGGCAAAGCAAAATGATGAGCGCACGTTGCGAAGCGTAGAACAAACGACCAAGGCCATAAGCGCTGGATGTGCTGTGGCGTACAACCAACAATGCGGATGAGAGAACCTGTCGCCGAAATGCTCATATATATATATATATATATATATATATATATATATATATATTGCGTCACCTTGTGACCGGTGTTACGTAATCAACCAATCAAGCACGTTTTCAACAAAAAACCTCGCAATACTGCAGCCGTTTCACTTCTCAGAGTTGAAAATACCTGTCAATTCGAACTCTATGATATGACACGTTCTGTGAGCCCTCAAATCACAACAGTATCAAAACCACACATCGGTGACTACTTAACACGCGCCCGGGTGGCCGACCGGCTGCTACCCTTCGCTCGGGTGGGGTTCAATTTGGCCCCGCTGAGATCTCAGGAACTAAGAAAGTTGCAGACACCAAACCCACAGGGTTTGTTGACCTGTACGTGAACTCACTTAGGTCCGAGTTTGAGACTCCTAGATCATGACCTTCGTGTGAAATAAGGTCAAACAAGGCCAAATTCCAGGTTGGTCTCCAAAGTGTCCAAAGAACCTAGAAAACTGTTTCTAAGCAAGAGGCCGCATGCTTATTTAAGGTCAGTGACCTTGTTTGATCTTTTGAAGGTCATGGTGACCCAAATCATACAAGACTGCTTTGGGTTTTGCATTTGAATAACCGACAAAGATTACGCTAGACAGTATGTCCCTAAAAACACGATGCTGACCTGGGTCATTTTAGGTCCATAATTTATTTTGACCTCTAACACGTCCATGAAATATGTAGAATGCGGCTTCTGCAATCAACAAATCTGAAATAAGCAGCAGAACCTATCCCATACATCAAGCCCTCGGGCAAAAAAGCAGGTTTGTTTTGACCTTGGTCTGACCTTCATACTTGACCCTTGGTCGATGTCATTATTCATTAAATTGATTTTCCGCCTACAAAAGCATCTCAGAGATGCATGGCTTCGTCTAACACTCCATTGTTGGATCAGATTGAACGATTCCCTAGAAATTGATTTCACTGAAACCACAGCCTGATTTTGACCTGCCGTACGTCAGCGACCCTTACAAAGTACATCTAAATTTTTGACACCAAAGGATCCGCTATGCAATAGTCAATGGGTATGAAAAATTTGCCGGGGCTATGCCACGCCGTTCGAAAACCGTTCTGGAAAATCCTTCGGGGAACGGGGTCGATTTGACACTCCCCCACCCCAGCGGGTTTTAAGCTTCGTATTACAATGCTGAAAGACGCGCGCTTTGAATGCAAAATACGAGCGACTTGGAGAGACAGGAGGATAGGGATAAAAGGCATTCCGAGAGCGATAGCTAAGCCTACGTGGTCGGTCGGATTCAGAGGAGTCAGAAGAGGGGGAGCAGCACGTCATCCCGTCTCCTCCCGCTGTGCGAACCATTCATGAGTGTGCTGTTCTTATTGATGTGGTCTGCATACACTCCATACATTCTGGAGCTGCACCAGGAGAAAGAAATTTGAGTTCGCAGTCGCGACAAACATTGGTTCTGTAATTCAAAACCGCGCGAATAAAACGCGTGCTTTGCACGCTCTTAGCAAAGGGAAATTTCACAGACAGGCAACGAGAGATATCGTAGAACAAGTGGGGAGTAATATGGGCCCTATTGCAGGGTGCCTCTACAATGCTCAACTCTCAATGCCAACCGCGCACAGACTGTCCGGGTGCCCGGTCGGTCCGGTACGGCAGTGCAATGCGACAGTGCAGTACACAACCACGGTCACTTCATATGCCATTTCAAAGATGCATGCGCTTTGAGTCTCAGCTGTGACGTGATGGAATTTGTGCGATCACGCGTTGGATAGTTATACACGGGTTTTTCCCTGGTTAATTTGAGTCCGGCTGGTACAGTGGTTTCAGGTTAGGATTAGCGGTCATGCCGGAAGCGGCCAGGATAATCAAGAGCGGTGATGTTAATGTGACATGTGTTTGCGTTCATTTCTCCGTAACTGTTGCAACATCGGAGAGTCATCAAAACGTCCAGGTTCGCAGAGTCCAGTGTTCATAACATGCAGAATGCCTCCAATTCCGTGCCCATTGGGGGCGCTCGTAAGGTCCAGGGACGCACCGTTCAGAGTCGCAAAGCCCAGACTCGTAAAATCCAGTGTTCAAAACGTTCAGTACCCATGGCAACCAGGCTAGTTTGGATTCCTGCCGCTAGATAACACCGCAGGAGCATCTTATAGTCCTGCCGCTATTTCTCTCCTTTGTAAACAGATGGCGCAGTCACAGCCTGGCATTCCACTGATGATCACGTGATGCGTACAGTCAAGCATGGTTACTATGAATTACCTAGACGCCTGGCGACCTCGTCCGGCCTGGGCGCGGCCGAGCCCCGAAGCTTACCTGCGGACTGGGCGCAGACGCGCCAGGCGACGGCGCGGCCGGAGATATGGCGGGCAGCGCGGGCTCGGCAGGGACCGCTGCGCCCGCGGGGAAAGCGGGCTCTCCCGCCGCCGGGGCCCCTCCGCTGCTGCCGGGGCCCCAAATCCCGGGGTCTACTCGGTTGCTCAGGGGCTCTCCATATTGACATCGGGTTCCTCATATCGGGTTCTTTCCACTTGCTTGGAGGACCCCGTGCTGTTGCTGGCCCCCATATAAGGTAACGCTCCGAGGCGCTCGATGCTCAGGGCCTCTCTTCATTGACCTATGGCCCTTTCCCTGCTGAGGACCCTTCATTTGTCAGAGCTCTCTCCCTCTATTAACCTGGCCGAGCACTCTTGATCAAACGGGGGGCGTTAATTTATGCACACAGATCTTCGGTTATTGCCCTTTGTTCAGGGGATCGAGTACTCCGGCCGGACCTTATATGGTAACCTGCCCTTTAATTTACCCTATCCCTTATGCCCTTATAATTTTACCCTATCCCTTTTTGACAACTTTCGCGAATCTGGCCTCCTCAAAATAGACTCAGGAATCGACATCCTTGGTCCACAGTCGTAAAATCCAACGTTCAAAACGTCCAGCTCCGTGGCACTCGGGTTAGCTTGGATTCCTGCCGCCAGATAACACTACAGAAGCATTTTCGACTCCTACCGCTATTTCCTCCCTTTGTCCACAGATGGTACAGTTAACCAGGCATTTCACCGATGATCACGTGGTGCGTATAGTGGAGCATGGTTACTATAAAGTACCGACACGCCTGGTGGCCACGCCCGGCCTGGGCGCGGCTGCACCCCGGGACTCACCGGAGGACTGGGCGCGGGCGCGCCGGGTTGCGCCGCGGCCGGAGGACGTGGCCGGCAGCGCGGGCTCGGCCGGCACCGCCGCGCCCACGGGGCAGGCGGGCTCTCCCGCCCGCCGCTGCTGCCGGTGCACCATATGTCGGGGTACGCTCGGTTGCTCAGGGACCCTTTATTTTGGTGTCGGTTTCTTTCCACTTGCTTGGGGGACCCTGTGCTGTTGCTGGGGCCCATATAAGGTAGCCCACCGAGACACCCGATGTCCAGCGGCCATTGTCATTTATCTATAGCTCTGTCCCTTTTGAGCTCATTTCCTGAGGACCCTTCACTTGTCAAAGCCTTTTCTGTTAACCTGCCCGGGCCCTGTGGTATATGTTGGCTTGTCGGGGTACTCCCGATCATTCAGGGTCCCACCATATTGGTGTTAGGTTCTTCTCGCTTGTGATGGAGGACCCTTCACTGTTCACTGAAGCCTCTTTATTGGCCTGCTACGGCAGTTTCGATTGCTCAGGTGCCGTCCTTATTGGTCTCGGGTTTTTCCACGTTATGGGAGGGCCTACGCCGTTGGCGGTGACATCAATCTTAATCGTCTTTATTGGGGCTTTACTTCTTACCGACCGGTGGCTGAATTTGTGGCTATGCCGATTACGCCGATGATTTCATTCTTGCCATCGTCGAACATAGTTTTACACGCCGCCGACGTCGTGCATCTTATTTCCGTTGTTTATTGAATCTGTGACGATTATTATACTTCGGCCGCCCAAAGGTAAAACAATATATGTTAATTTTTGGTCATTTTGCGCTTTTTATGTCATTTGATTAATCTACTCATGCTGATTTTGGTTATTTAAACAATCAGTATAAATTTTCACGAACGGTTTAGCCCATTATTTTGACCAAAGCTTGTGAAAATTTCAACCATTGGTTTAATCATCCGAATGCAGCATGAAAAGGCGAATCAGATGACATACAAAGCGCCAAATATCTGGAAACGAACATACGCGGTTTTAACTTTGGACAGCAGACTTGTGCGACACGTTTTAATAGATTTTGAACGATAGAATATTCTGTATTCCCTTGCAACAGACAAAGAAAAAAACTCTGTATTTGTCCTCAGCCATCAACTGATTTCATTGACTACCCGGCTTACCATATATAAGCTAGGAATCAAGCCTGTACTTGATTTTGATGCTATTTAACAGCCGTTTTAGGTGCATGCTGCCATGTTTTTTTTTCTCAAAATACTTAGCCTTAAAATGGCAGGATCCACCATGATGCGACGAAAATCAACAACCTCCATGTATTTGCATACGAAGCACGCTTAGTTTTCTAGGGCTGTGCGCGGGAAGCTAGGTTCCCGTAAACAAGGTGCATACATCAGAATATTACAACTCGATGGGATGAATACGAGGATTTGTGGTGGATAGAACCCTGAACTCTAGGGAGCTCACAAAGTAAGAGGCATTCTCCAGTTTTCTAGCACTTCCGCAGTGTACATGTGTGGAGATTTAGTTACCATGAAGTTTACTGCTTCCGATCACTCCGACATGGTGCCGTGTTAGTTCTGGCCGGTGCTTTTGCGCGAATCGCGCAGAGCGTTTAATAATGATATATATATATATATATATATATATATATATATATATATATATATATGTACACATCTATACACTTTTATGACGGCAGACACACGAAGGTCGTAAAACTTGCACGGTATATGACTGGTGACGGACTCTTCTTTATATCTGGCTCTTCATTTCATTCCGGCACCTTAAACACTTTAAATCAAAGCATAAAACACAAGCATGCAAACCAACAATAAACTTTTCACTGAACAGCACTCCCTGCCGTTTTGACTTGCCAACAACAAACAATTATGTGGCCGTGCTAAGACATCATTAGTACCACGCACTGTGAATAACACAATCAATACAGCAAATCACAACGCTGCACGCCAATCATACCGTACCCGCGACATTCATCAGCGTCTTGTTCCTTGTCTAAGTGATTTATTGTGATGCTGCTCCAAAGAGATAATTCAGTAGCATGATTCATTTCTTTGCTTAGAAGTCGTTTGTTGTCATGAATGAATAATACATCCAGAATGTTGATGTTTATTGTTTTGTGTGTAGACGATAGAATTGCAGTGTTTTGTGTAAGCGCTCGGTGCGCGAGAAGAGTATTGTGGTCGGGCTGTACGTGATTCACTGGTGCCCCCTCCGTGAGGTGCTCTGTGAGACATCGGAACAAAAATGTTGCAGCTGCACCATTGTAGCATACGGAACCTTGCAGCAACACCTGGAAGCGGTCAACAGACGGGTGGAAATGACCACGTATTGAAATCGGTGCTTCCCAACGCCTTATGAAGTCAATGGATATACGTGTAAAAGGTGTCCCCTTGCCGGACGTTTCCCTAGTGCAATTTTTATATTGGTAGCAGGGGAGCATTACGGGAATGCGCAATGGGAAGGCGCAATGGCGTAATCTCTCTTGCTCGTAATGCTGCAACTGCTGAGTCCGTTCAGAAAAAAGAAAGAAAGTAAAAGGTCAAACGTTCTGGCCCCAGAACCACATGGAGACACTCAGATGAATTTGTCCATAGCCCGCAATACCAAACAGGTGGTACCCCGACAAGTGTTTCCACCATTACCGCGAAGCGACTGCCGAGTAACCAGCTATTTCCGATGCCGCGAGCCAGGTATCAAAGGTTTGAATTCTTTAATGCGCCTGCTGCCAAGAGCATGATGACGCGGCAAAGCTTGTGTGCTCAAACAAAACGTTGTTCACACCCATACACAGTGGTTTAACCGGGCAACACTGTATCGCATAAGGTCACTCGTCGGCTGAGGCGGGCGAAATCAGCTCCGGTAGCCCTCTATCGGGCAATATCTGAACCAATCGGTGAAGAGTTGCGAGGAAGTGGTCTGTATCACAACACGTGGATCTCACGCACACTGCGCTTCATGAACGCTGGACTTTATGAACACTGTACTTTATGAACAATGGACGCTGCGAGCCTGGACTTTGTGATTCTCCATTGTCCAGGGATATTGGATGGTTTCTGGATGTTTTGAACGCTGGATGCTGCGATGCTGGACTTTTTGACCACTGTAATTTATAAGCTCTGAACGTTTCATTACGCATCCGTTACACCTACCACTGGATCTGACTGCCACCCGGACTACTGCACTCCAGTTGGCAGTACGACGCCCCGGCAGGCTCGGCCTGACTACCCGAAGCGTTTTCGTCCTTATACAGATACGTGTTCTGATGAGTATGATGATGTGATAAGTATGATGTGGTCTGCCTTGCTCTAACCATCGTTTACTTGGGAAATCACAATGCGCTAACAGCACAATTCGAGCCAACAGAGTTGCTGTTCTTATTGAGCACGATGCCTTGAATTTGAGCCTTGAAACTCATGCGAACAAGGAAGTGTTTGTTGAAAACTTTCAAATTAGGTGGGTGGAAGCTCAGCCCGCGGTGTTCTAGTCACCATGTGTCCCTGCTTTGGCGCTGGGTAGGTAACAGCCTAGTTGCTATCCTTGCGATTAAAATCCCGCTGGGGAAAAATTCTGATGACTAAGCATGACGGCATTCAATGTGAAAAGTTCGACAGTTGTTGCGACGCGTCTCAGCTGTCTTGAGTGATGCAACTTGTAAGCTTGTTGTGCCCGCTTCACTTCAACTGATTGCATCATGCCATTCCGTCAGATGTGGCAAGAGCTGTTGTCTTCCGGGAACGCTCACCAATGGATAGTCTCTCAGGTGTCCGGGGGCCCCGGCATTGTAATAACGCCAATGGTTCATTTATGCTTACTGTGGTCTTTTTATCGCGCTTTGCTGACTTGGCCAGTGATTTTGTAATGGGTGGGCAGCCCTCTTATTTATAACCTTGGCTAATAAATATGCTTGTAACAATGTGTATTGTCTGAGAACATACAGTGTGACATTTTGAAGACAATACGCGACTGTGATAATGCACGCGACGGTGATAATGCAAATAGGGACATTCAATGCGGCATTTTGAGGCAAATTTTCTCTTGTTGTTTTTAGTGCGATGTGCGGTTAAGTTGCCTGCTTTTTTAGCTGGGTGCCAATTTAAAAAGGGATGGCAACAAAGCCGCTTGTTCGCCGGTAAACGATGCACAAAAAAATAGGGAATGGGTACGGGATGTCCCGCAATCCAGTCTCCCTTCATGCCTTGATTGACTGGGAAGACATTGAAATGATACTTGACCGTGAGCATTTCAATGCCTTTCCGTCAGACCAAAGAAGATCCCTGAACCGCTTTGGAGGAGCTGACTGGGTTCCCGCGTCGGTAATCATTAGCTTCAAATTCAGATTTATTTCTTCCGAGATATAAGAAGTTCCTGGCCTTGGCTCTCGTTTCAAAGATACAAACTTAGGTTAACATCGGCTCTGGCTTTTAGAACATGGGAGATTGGAGTCTGCAGCCTCCGAGCAGCTCAAAACTCCCAAACGCATGTGTACGGGTTCTGGTGGGCCGATTAAAAACACGAAATGTGACTCAGACCGCTAACCGTATTTGATACGTCCCATACAACGCCCTACAAATAAGCGAGCGGTTGCGAGATGCAGCAAACACACTACGCAAAAACCCTCTCAAAAGTAAGCTCCTCACATTGTGCATGTTAGAACCCATGCTGGCAAGTTCGGCTTCTCACCGCGATCCCCACGCTTCTTGGCAATTTCACAGCAGGACTGAAACATGGTATGTGTTCTTGTGGTCATGGCCACCGAAATGTCTAGGTAACCCTCATCCCCCTTAAAGGGAGTGTTCCACATTTGCATGTGGTTTTGAACTGAAATAGCCATGTTCAGGATCATTCGGTGCAGTTTACTGCAATCAACCTTCGAACGACCTCAACTCTTCTGGTTTCTGAGCTACACGTCCATGAAGATGTGCGGATTATTT
This sequence comes from Pollicipes pollicipes, assembly GCF_011947565.3. Classification (NCBI taxonomy): domain Eukaryota; kingdom Metazoa; phylum Arthropoda; class Thecostraca; order Pollicipedomorpha; family Pollicipedidae; genus Pollicipes; species Pollicipes pollicipes. The sequence continues at coordinate 21,222 of NW_023596111.1, forward strand.
CGGGGAGGGCGTTTCAAAGACACCCAGGCATCCGTCACGCCATATCAACGTCATTCAAATCCTGCCATTCCAATGGCCACGCGGCAATCAAGGCTAAGAAAATGTAATTGTCTATAATTGTCGAGTCGTTCAAATCTGGCGTTCGTGAGTACCATTCAGGCATAATGGCCGCCCATTGACTCTCGATCAATGTTGTGCAAGGTACGATGACGTAATCGGATAAGGACGTAGTAAGCAGCATATTTAATAAACAGAAAAATTGTGTTATCCAGAGTAGCCTTTTACACTTAAAGGTATGCCGATAGCTATAAGTGACCTTGTTTCATCATATCCCATGCCTGCATTAATATCTTCACACGTGGAACATTTCCTTTAATGTGGGGCTGACCCTGTAATTTGAATTTGGCCAAAATCATCTACCTGTACTTTAAAATGATAGGACATTTGAAAGCTGGCCAATGTAAATGCAACATGACAGCGGGAGATATTTTTCAGTGTTTTTAAATAAAAAAACAAGGGCTTGCTGAAACTGTGTTTTAAAAACCTTGCACTTCTGTAGCGAAAGTAGGCGCCAACATCCATTCCAGATCAACGAGAATCGAAGGGCATCGTCACCAAGGTGATTTTGTTCGTTATAGCACCCTTCGGGCTAGTTTGTATCACGTGTCTTGTATTATCTCGGGCTGCATCGGACACTGATCCTGACTGTTTAGGTATACGTGGCAAGCGCTCGGTTGATTTTGGGAGGGGGTGCACCACCCACGGGCAAAATATGCTGAAATAAACAAATTTTGAGAAAATCCCAACGAAAACACAAACTGAGAAGCTAACGAATTTCACGTTTAAACGTTAGCGTATCATGCGACTGGATCTACCAGCCTTGACCTGGGCGTGGACCTCTGACATGACCCAATCATGGTGTGGTGTTAGAGGTTATGTCGATGGTAATTTTGATGAGAGGTTATGTCAAAGGCAATTCTTGTAGCGCCAGATCTAGAGCAGTGCACCGGTCCAGATCCAGCAAAGCTCAAGACATTTCATTCTTGCGGTCCACTTTTCAAATTTCGTCCCTGTTTGACTCCACCACTTGAAGTTTACTGCCAATGACTTTGTGGCGTCACATTGGAGTGACAGCGTAGTAACAGGTTTCGGAATCATTTAGATGTTCTTTTCCTACTTGTGTTTTATCGTAGTCGGACACTGGCAGATCAGGGGAGCGCCATTCCGGCGATGCTCCGTAACACCTCTGAAAACTCAATAAGAACCAGGCATTTGGGTTTCCGCACCAAAACTGAATTCTGAAGCTGCAAACAATGGGAAAAATAGTGTTCTGAATATTTGAAGCAGAACATTTTTCTCGTAGCCGTTCAGATATCTTCATCCACGCTGTATCAATGGCGAATGCATCCCGTCCAAATTGTAATATACATAACATGCAGTTGTAGCTCTGTTAAGCGCAGAAAATCCAGGCTAGGTTGTACGGTAGTTCGCTGGACCTCTAGTTCGATGTGTGATGGGAAGGTGGCAGCACTGACCGGCAGAGCAGCCGGACTGTGAAGCGCACGTGCCTTCAGTGGCTGCGCTATGTTGCGTCCGTGATCAGCTAGGTGTGCTCAAGTATGGGCGCAACCGCACATTATAATGCATTGGTGCTCATAGCGGTTTGCAAGTCATCCTATGCGGTCAATACGTGAAGTATAGTCCAATATGCTCAAAAGTTTCGGGGTGCGGACCTTCAACAACACCAATCGACCTATGGCTGTGTATTTGAGGGCATGGTGACATTGGGATGCTCGAGCCGTTCCGTGCCATTTAACAAAAAAAAAGTCCGTTCTGGATGTCATTTGTAAAAAGCTGAGAAGTTCAAGTTCAAGAACCTGTAATTTGCAACAACAACGTCAGCAAGTGCGCACCCAGAAGTTCGGTAAGGGAGCGCACATTTCTGAAAATGCCATCCGTTTTTTTAGTGAGGTCATTCACGGCTGCTCCCCTGATTTTGTTGACCGGGTGGTGGGGCGTCGCATAGTATGCCAAGCAGCAAGATTTGTCCGTCACAGCCATAAGTTTTCTGCCAACCTCGGTCGCTGGGCAAAACAGTTTCTTGACATTCTCGACCTGGCAGAGAGCGAGAGAAGCTCGCTTGGAAACTTGCTGTATGGATGTGGCGCACTAGGGGCAATTCACATACACCCGTACGTGTTCAGTCGAACTGCAACTATTTCTAAAACTTTTTTAATGCCCGCCCATTACAAATGTGCCAAAGCTAAGTCCTTCAGTCCTTCAATGAAGCGCCCACTACCAAACAAAACGCGACCTTCTAAGGCTCGGAGGGGCCCGCATGGCCCATCGAAAACAACGATTAAGGCCCCGATTTGAGGCCTCAAGAGACCCGAAAAGCTGGCCGGAGTCGTATTCAGGGGTCCGGCCCATAAAGCCGGCCACTCCAAAACCAGTCAGAGGACCCTTTTCGTCGATCGGTGGAAAGAGCCCAATGAGTCGATAAGGGTCCATATGTCGGCCAGACGCTACCAGTACCGCACAGTCAGCCCCGTGTCGATGTGGACCTGAGGGCCAACTTCCGTGTCGGTGTGGACCTGGTCAGCCCCGTGTCGGTGTGGACCTGAAGGCCAACTTCCCTTGGTCAGCTCTGTGTCGGTGTGGACCTGAGGGCCAACTGCCCTTGTAACGGCAAAGCTGGAGTCAGTAATTTACGCTGGTCAGGGTCCCTGTATCTGTCCAGGGCTCATAGTACCTAACAGAGGTTCCATGTTAGCATGGGTCCCAGGTCCGACCAAGAGCAGTGTTCGATGAGGCCTGAAAGGGAGCCCGAAGGGCCTACCGGCACCGACGGTCGAGAGTCCGATTGAAGGGCCTGACGGGCTGGCTGCAGCTCACATAAAGGATCCCGACACGTAGGACCGTGACCTGAAACATCAGTCAGAGGGCCTCTTCCACGAACTGAGGAATCCTTGACATAATGCGGGGGTCTATGTCGGCTAGAGACCACCCACACCGAGCAATTGGCTCCGTGTCGGTCTGAATCCTAGGGGCCCAGTTCCCAACCAGGAGCAAAACCGGATCCCACAATTTGCATTGGTCTTGGTCACTGAAGCAATGACAGGGGCGCTGTGTCGGTCAGAGGTCCATAGTACTTAATAGCGATCCTGTATCGGGAAGTAGCCCAGAATCGGTCACGGGCTTTTTGAGAAGGCCCAAAGGGGAGCCGAGGGGCTGCTGATGAACAAAGGTCAAGGACGCAGTTGGAAGGCTGAAGGGCCCGAAAGGCCAAAAGTACGGACCGTAGGTCAAGAACGGTCCCCGTCCGCGAAGGCCCTCTTGAGATCAAAGATCGAGGAACCTCTTGAAACCGGCACCTGCGCCCAACCCGCAGCGCCATGACCTGAAATGTCAGTCGGAGGGTCTCTGTTAGTTGTAAGGGCTGTCTAATTCAGTTATAAAAGGCCTGGACATGAAGCCAGATAGTCGACTCCGTGTCGCTCTGAGCCTTAGGGAGGCATATCTAAGCAGGAACGAGGCTGGCTAATTGATTTACAATGTTCGGGGTCCCTGACACAATGCCGGGCTGCTGTGCTGGTCAGGGACCCACATTGCTTAACAGGGACTCTGTGTCGGCAAGTGGCCTCGCGTCGCCTAGGATACGCGCTTGAAGGGTAAAGGGCCCGAAGGGTTTCTCGAGGCCACTTTCAAGGTTCAAGGTCCTAAATGTCAGTTAGGCGGCCTCTTGTGCCGTTTGGGAACCCCTGAGGCAGTGCGTTCCACTTTTTCGGCCCCTTAGGTGAAACACTAAGAGGCACATTATCATTTATCCTATCATTTATCGCTAGGAGCTGGAGGGCTATTCGTTGCAGCGCGGAATGCCCACCAACTACAATTTCGGCGACACCAAGAGGGGTAACTTGGTCAGTGGGGCCCTTAAAAGATGCATCATACATTGGTCCCCCGGACATGGGAGGCCCTCTTACATAACAATTCAGCCCGGATCGACGCAAAATCCCTCATTGACGTGAAAAGATCCCCGTTCACCGCGAAGGGTCCAATGATTAGCAGAGAGCCTCAAGCTCGGCTTAACGGAACCCTTGATTGCAATGGAGGTGGAGGGGACCGTTGACCCGCCCAAAGTCCTCGAGGTCGCCGTCACGTTGGTTAAGCTAAGTCTCACAGGCAGGTCTAGCTCAGCATACCAACGTAAAGCGAATTCACGTGCATATATTTTTTCTTCTCACTTATGGAGTTTTTTGTATTTGACAGCGATTCACCCACGTGAAAAATATTTCGGCCTAGGTTCTCTGCTGGACAACACCTAAAAGCTGAAGTGTTAAGTACCACTCTCAGATGGCAGGACCTTCTGCACAGTGACGAATGAACACACCACCTCAGCCATCGTGGAAAGAGGGCCCAATCGGAGTAAGTTGACAACTCTGCGGTGACGGTGGATCCTCTGAGAATGATGGGCTAGGGGCCAATATTGTTTCACCCCCTGTCGTTCCACAGAGCGCCACAGAGTGTACCTTAATGTGGTGCGGCGAATTCCGCCTGACTTGTAAGCGGGATCAACCGACCCTACCCCCTACATGAGCCTTCAAAACGTACCGATACATTCGGCATCTAAGGGCTCAAGTGGTGAAAAACCGATCGTTAGAGTACGTAAACCCCTCTTTTGGCCACGTTCGCTCCGTGCGTCTTGTAAATTGCGTACTCCGGAGGGGACGTCTTGCTAGCCATATGCAAAAAACATGACGGAACGATGGACGAATTGTCATGAACGGGTAACCAAATCAGTTCTGTCCTGTTTTACTGCTCAGTTTGTGTGTGTGTGTGTGTGTGTGTGTGTGGTGTGTGTATGTGTGTGTGTGTGTGTGTGTGTGTGTGTGTGTGTGTGTGTGTGTGTGTGTGTGTGTGTGTGTGTGTGTGTGTGTGTGTGTGTGTGTGTGTGTGTGTGTGTGTGTGTGTGTGTGTGTGTGTGTGTGTGTGTGTGTGTGTGTGTGTGTGTGTGTGTGTGTGTGTGTTGTGTGTGTGTGTGTGTGTGTGTGTGTGTGTGTGTGTGTGTGTGTGTGTGTGTGTGTGTGTGTGTGTGTGTGTGCATTCATACAGGGGCGGCGCCACGGGTTTTGAGTCGGGGTGCGGCTGGGCTTTCCAGGCAGCCTCCTCACAAAGGCCCCTACGCAGCGACGAACTGAAAGGGGAGGGGCACCCAGACGACAACGCCAAGGAACTCGCAGCCCGGTAGGAAACGCTACGACGGGCGAATTATGTTCGAAATCTGGGCAGCTGCGGCTGACCGTCCTCTATAGCACGTGTGCGGCGCCAGAGCGCCGGAGCAGCCGCTCGCGTGACAATGCAGATGAACAATGGTCAATGATGAGATGCTATATGGAAACGATATCACGATTGGTGAATGGCTCCTCAAATACGTACCAACCTAGCTCTCGCATCGATGAGCTCACATGGTCGCGCCAGTTAAGGCCAGTCACAATCCGGATGTCAAAGTTGATCGTCTTCTGAACGCGTTCTCCTTGCGCCAACGTACAATCTCCCCCCCCCCCCCCCCTTCCCCACTGTTAAACAGTAACGTATGTAAGTAGAGATGAGAGCTTCCACCAGCTGACGCCTGATACCCACCGGTGGCTTGTGGCCGATTCTGGCCAATACCACAAGGACACCATAGCGTCGCTAAACAACAGAGGCTTTATGTGCATCCCACGCCAAGTGCGAGCCGATGGCGACACCCATGACCTTGACGCTCTGTGAGGGTGAAACTTCATCGTTGCCGAAACGAACCGACAAACTGACATCAAAGTTTTGGGACCGAGACTCTAAGGTGAGAAGTTCAATCTTGGATGAATTATTTTTCAGTCGGTTCTGGGTAAACCACTGCAGTGCCACACAAACGGAACATTTTAAACGGGTGTTTAGAGCTTGGAGACTTGCTCAACATTCAGCATCAACGAGATTGGTGTCATCTGCGTAGATTATAACCCTCCCATCTGAGATATGTAGCAATAACTCATAACTGAAGATCAGGAATAGCATTAGCCACAGGATGGATCCTTAGACCACTCCGTGCGTCACATCCAGTGCACACAGCCCACTCTGCACAGTCTAGGTTCGTACCCGCGGTCACCACGAGAACCAATCCGGATAAATGCTATTAAAACCAAGCTAGTTCATAAGACGGTCATGCTCGGCGCTGTCAAAAGCATTGGAGGTGTCAACTGTGACAAGTGACGTCACCATGTCAATGCCATTTTTATCAGTAACGGAAGTGACAACGTTAAAGGGAATGTTTCACATTTGAAGATATTGAAGAAAGCATCAGATACGATGAAACAATTTTACTTAAAACTATTGGTATATTTTTAATGGGAAATACTGCTCTATACACCACCATTTCTCTGTTCAGTAAATATGCGCCTCGATATGCCATTGCTTGATCACTTCATCGTACCCTGCGCAGCACTGATCGCAAGCCAATTGACGGCCGTTATATCTGGAAGTCGTGCTCATGAACGCCAGATATAAACGACTGGACAATTTTATTTTTCTTGGCCTTGAACGCCGCATGGGTCATAGGATGGGAGGATTTGAGTAACGTTACAATGACGTCATGAATGTCCAAAGTGATCTTGAAATACTTTCCCACAAAACTCCCCCTCATCTTTGTGGTCTTGAAGCTCAGGAACCAGAGGGTTTTAGGTCTCACAATGGGCATGGCCGTTAACTGCATCGGAAGATCTTCAATATGACTAGTTCAGTTCAGAATGCCATACAAATGTGAAACTTTCCTATGGGATGACTTCATTGGCAAGCCCGGTAGGATCCAGCTCTGCAGCGCCTCTTTCCACTAATCGGGAAGGTCACAGTTTGAGCGTTTGAGTGTCGAGGACGCCGCACCGCAGCCAGCCGGTCGCGCGCCAGCAGCGCAGACGCTGCCAGGCGGCTCGCACAAGCGGGGCGAATCTCCTCGGGTTGTGAAATCAGTTAACTTTGTGGGCACGCGCTCCTTAAGACCACAAGTTTACGAGAATAACAGCGCAACAAGAAATTATCTGGCCAAACAGCCTGTCAAATGAATTAACACGCGCCCAGGTGGCCTGTTCAACATCCTTCGCTCTGGCGGGGGTCAATTTGACTACCTCTGAGATCCCAGCAACTAAGGGAGCTAGAGATTAGGGTGAGTTGACCTGTATGTGAACTCACTTGTGTCAAAATCTAAGGTTTCTTGATCATGACTTCGGGGTCAAATATGGTCAAACTAGGTCAAACTCCTGACTGGTGTCTCAAGGGCCCCGGACCCTCTCATGCCACCGCCGTGAAGCTAAGTACCTGTCCTAAGCAAAATGTCAATGAAGTCATTGATGTTTTTTTACCTTAATGAGGTCAGGGTGACCAAATACCTACCGGATTGATCCTATTTTGCCATCCGAATAAGCGTCAGGATTAATCTAGATGGTATGTTCTTGAAAAACGAAATGTTAACTTGGGTTGTTTTAGGCCACTGACATACTCGAACCGTTAAAGGTTTCATGGAACATGTATGTTGTGACCCCTGTTATCGATGAGCTTGAAATGAGCACCAAAAACTACCCATAAACCAAGCTCCTCATTAAAAAAGCGAGTTAATTTTGAACTCAGTCTTTCCTTCATACCTGAAACTAGGTCAATGGTATTGGTTGCAATTCTAAACTCAATCAATCTATTACCTAAGAAACTATCTCAGACATGCATGTTTTTGTCTCACACTTTGCTGTTGCATCACATTAAAGGATTCTCTAGAAATCCCCTTCGCTGACAGCCATGGCTGATTTTGACCTGCCTTAGGTGACCTTTCAAAGTATATCCAATTTTTTTACGTCACATGATCCGCTATTATTTTTCTATAGCCTATCGGAATTCATTCCGTAAAAACCTTCGGGGGAATCAATTTGACCCCACCCCACCAGAGTGTGTGTTAAGCGGTGGGGATGCGGGAAGGGGGTGCTGCGATTTGCTGCAGATCTTACACAAAAAGACTTGAATTAAGTGAGCCTTACCCTTTTAATACTAAATCAATATAGACACGGGTCCGCTGCCCCTTTGTATCCCCACCCACGTACGACGTTGTTCTTCGTACCGTCCTGCCTTGTTTGTGATCTCTTATTATCCTGCATGCTAATCAGATACAAAAAAAAAACGCAAAGTGGCTGACATCCATAATAGATAGGATTCCTCTGGAAATTTGCTTCGAAAGTTAGTTGGGGCCAGAATACTATTCTTAACGTCTTATCCTGAAGATATTGAAAGATCCGAATGCATGCGTCCAAGCTAATTGACTTCGCGCCATGTATGGAAGTCAAAATCAGCAGAATGATTCAATATGATTGTACGACTAAGAAAAATGGGAGGGAATAGCGACAGGTGTCCCCAATTATGGGCTGAGCTTGATATTCATTCTCATCTTAATGCTAGTATCCCCTTATCTTTCCTAGTATAAGCAGCATTTTTACATCATATTTATCACGCGTTTGACGCAACAACTCAGTGTGCATTTATGTGTATGCAAATATGTTGTGGCCTGCGCTTTATAAACCATGAAAAGGAGGCTGAGAACAAAGAATTAACACCGCTCTTTCGGACCCCTTTATTTCCTTCCAATGGCATTATATCCCACCAGACTCAGACCTTGCAGGTATCCAGCTGGCCAAAAAAGAACAAAACACAGCCGCATTCTATTGCTCATAGATGGAGTAATTTTTCGGCTATCGCCTTCATGTCATGCACACCACGTTTCAGCCAGTTAGCTCCGGCCATCGTCAGGTGTTTTGGAGCTTTGAAAGGACGGGGTGACGTTTGGTTTTCATCCAGGTACGCGTCTCAACCCGAATTATGTCCTTGGAGTTGCTGGAATTGGAACCTGGCTGTTCTGAATGTGAATCCAGTGCTCTGCAGACTGAGGTAACCAGCAAGGACAAGCTGCTATGGGGGAGATAGTCCCCACAAATCTCGTGGATTGGGATTTCAGACTTAAAGGGAGTGTTTCACATTTGTGTGAGCTTTGAACTAAGTTATCTCTTTTGAACATCATGATGTGCAGTTCACTGTCCTGACCTTCTTATGACCTAAACCCCTATAATTTCTGAGCCAAACGTCCGCAAAATTGAGCAGACTTTTTGAGCAGGCTATTTCAAGGTCACCCAGGCATCCATCACTCCATGTTAACATCATTGAAATCCGTTCTTTCCATTGGCCATGCGACGATAATGGCCAAAACAACTATAATTGAATCACTGATGCCTGGCATTCTTGAGCACAACTTTCAGATAAAATGGCCGCCAACTGGCTCTCAATCAATATCTTGCCAGGTGCGCAAACGTAACAATACATTGGGGAGCATGTTTACTGAATAGAGAAATTGTGTTCTTTAGAGCCGTTTTACCTAAAAAATTATATCTCAAGTTACAAGTGAGATTATCTTATCATATCCAACGCCTTCTTCAATATTTTCAAATGTTGAACCTCCCCTTCAACGCTTTTAACGAACGGGACCGGGCCGGTGCGGATATGAACTAGTTTCACTTTATATCACCATATCTCACGTCATCTAATGCCACCTCAGCTCATTGCATCTCTGCTCCATGTCAACTCTGGCGCAAGACTGCTCCCGTGCACACTTTCTGCGATACGTCTCTGTCAAAACTGGTATAGGTTATGACAAGCGCTCGGGTGGAGGGTAAAATTGACCCCCGGAGGTTTTTCGGGAATGGGCTGCGAACAGCGTGGTGTGGGCGTGCCAAATTTTGAACAGCTGTATGCAACTGAATAGCGGATCGTCTGGCAACAAATTTATATTTATTTTCTAAGGTTGCTGACCTATGGCGGGTCAAGGTCAGGCCATGGTTTCGGAGAAGACAATTTATAGGGAATCCTTAAATCTGATCCAACAACGGAGTGTTCGACAAAGCCATACATCTCTGAGATACCTTCTTAAGCAACCCAACAATTGAATAAACAAATTACATTGACCTAGGGTCAGGCATGAAGGTCAGACCAAGGTCAAAACCAACCTGTTTTTTTACTCTAGGGCTCGCTGCATGGCGTGGTTTCTGGTGCTCATTTTGAGTTAATTGATAACAGGAACCGCGTTATACACCTTCCATGAACTTTTATACGGTTAGAATAGGTCACTGACCTAAAATGACCCAGGCCAATATTTTGCTCTTAGAAACATACTGCCTAGCATAATTTTTGTCGCTTATTCGAATTCAAAACTCAAAGCAATCTTGTCTGATTTTGGTCACCATGACCTTAAGCAGGTCAAGCGAGGTCACTGACCTTAGATGAGCATGTGACCTTTTGCTTAGAACAGTTATTTAGATTCTAGGGACCCTTTGGAGACCAGCCCGGAATTTGACCTTTTTTGCCTTATTTGACCCGAAGGTCATAACTTAGGGACCTCAAACTGTGACCTATGTGTGGTCACGCACAGGGCAACACACTTGTGAATTTGGTGTTTCTAACTCTTTTAGTCCCTGAGATATTGGGGGGTCAGATTCCCCCACCCGAGCGAAGGATATCCAGCAGGCCACCCGGGCGCGTGATAACCATGGAGGTTTTGTCCGAAACAGTTTTGACGCTTGCAAGTTTTGTCCGTGGCAGCCGAGTCGTGAACGAGCTTCTATGCACAGATTGTGCCGCGCATTAATTACACTTCACTGGGTGCGTTTGTCTGTAAAAGTGATATTGCGGAGGTTTTTTGATCGTGCTTGTGATCAAAGTTGATCACAGTTGTCGCAAACGAGTAATGCTGCTGATAGGCTTCATTTGCCAACGTTGTGTCGTAAAACAGGGTTGCCGTATTATTCTGACTCTAAGAAAAACGTGATGTACAGACCGTTTTCTTTGGGGCTGTTCTAAGTTGTTTTCTGTATGATATTATCGTCTTGCAAAACTAGCCGAGTTGTGACACTGTACCCTGTCGAAGTTTTGACCGTATAGGTTGCGCACGTAAAATACGAGTTCTGACAGGTCTTTGTCATCAGTGTTTGCAGTAGCAGCCGCGTTATAGTAGTTGCAGCTGCAGTTGTGGAGAACCTTACTGAAAAACTATTGGCGAAGGGTGTTGTGAGTTATTAGCGAACGGCGAGAAGTTGTCACATGACGCAGCTTTTCATCAGCGCTGTCTGTAGTTCGAGACCAGGCAGACAACGCTTGCTAGCGCATTTGCGTTTGCATCAACCAATGCACATCCACCGGTGACCTCGACTGATCACGGCCCCAAGAAATGATTTGCAAGTCATGAGGAAACTGCGACCTTGGATGCACTCACAAGACCTCTCGCTCTGACGACCGCATCATAAGATCTGAGGGGCTTTTCTCTGCTGATGCACGCGCCCAGATTACGACGCCAATGCTACCAGCGTCCGGACGGCGCCAGAAACGTCGGCGTTATTAGCGCCGGACCGCGTCGGAAACGCCGGCATCACTACAGCCCAGACCGCGCCGGAGATGTCATTGTTGCCATCACCCGGACTGCATCGGGAAGGCTGGCGTCATTAGCACCCGGACCGCGCCGGCAACACCGGCGTTACCAACCTCGGACTGAGCTAGAAACGCCGGCACCAGAAACCGCGCAGCGGTCATCAATGTTTGTAACACGCTTGTTCCGAGATGACCGCTTGGCACATGCTCTTTGTGGATAGAGAAGGCATGATAACTGTGACAGCTATCTGAAAACCCTTGTCCATGATCGAACATATAGCGCAGCCTTACCACCACTAAATAGCGAATGAGCAGAATGACAACGCGTATAACTAGACTTTTATAGCCATATCGGCAGAGCGTTCGGCCCACAAAGCAGTTTTGGTGATTAAATGTTTATCTACCACGAGCACAGCCTGTGGGCAAGGACAAGAGACGCCATTTGTGAGTCTGTAATCCCAGTACATCCGGTCCGGCATCCACTCGAGGGCTTGCTATCGAGATGCATCAAACTCGACTGGTTTTGGGGCCGCTTAGGCATCTCCACAAGTAAAAAGATGGGAACATTCGTATGTTCACGTTGAGACTGTGATGTTGTGTAGCGATAGACATGCAAGCTGAACGTTGGAAAACTCAGCATTCTCCGACTCCGACTCCACGGCAACCTCTCTGCGATGCAAACGTGCCTGTTGTATAATGAAGGCACTAATTAGCATCATTTAACCCTCGTCTTGATGGAGGGTCGATGGTCTTAGGTCTTAAGAAGGGCAGGGCTGTGAACCACATCGAATGGGCCGTATGATTGTGGAACACTTACCTTAACGCCACAGGGAAATTAAAGCCATAGTTCAACATTTCTTTGGGTTTGCGGGATGACAACTCTATGTTTACGCATAGTTTTGTCTAAATAAGGCATTGTAAACTTTCGTAGCATTTTTACACAAGCATTTGACACCTTAATGTGCTTGAAACATTACAGTGCTCGTACGTCGATAAAAGCAATGCAATAAGATGCGTTATCTTTAGTGGTGAGCAGAGAGCCAAAGGGGATTTGTCTTCCATCGTCGGCTACTTCAAATAAAATCCTGAGCTATTCGGAAGGGTTATCAGAAGCTCGGCATTACTGATCAAATCGTACACGTCTAACATCAAGTGAGAAGCATAAAACAGGTGAGTAACACTCCCTTTAAGTGTCAGTTGGTGAGGGATAGTGGTAAGGGGGGGGGGGGGGGGGGGGGGGAGTCCAGGCTACGGGCATAGTTATTCCCGTTGGTTGAGTCGCAGTGGAAGACTCCCAGGTAAAAATAGTTTTGCTCCAACATTACCCGCTCTCTTTCATCCCCAAAAAGCCCTAAAATGATCGTTGCTCGTATCATGGCTCCGATTGAAACCAGAGCGAAAAGCACCCATGAACAAAGTGCGGTGGCAAATCCTACCCTGATATGCCAAGAACAGTATACATGGCTATAAATTCCTTGCTTATCTGGAGTTTTTAAATTATGATATTTTAAATATATAATATAAATGAAACATGAAATAAGGAAAAAATGAAAATAAAAATAATATAAATTAAATTTAAATACAACATAAAATTAAATAAAAAAAAAACAATTGCACCACAACGATATAACCTAAAAATATCCAATTGTCTCCGTTGGTTTTCTTTTGCATCAGCATCCTCAAACATTAAAATGAGTCGACGATTGGCCTTAAATTTTTGCGTAATTGGAACAGCATAGACAA
>NW_023596112.1:0-46725 GCF_011947565.3 Pollicipes pollicipes
TATTGCCGACCATGCTGTGGCAGAATGCAGTGCCGCTGCCCGCCTGGAGACTTTTACACGTAGAATACGACGATGTTTCCTGCGAGACTGAGCAAATGGTAGGTCCGCGCCAGGCCGGCCCCCCTGCCAATGCCCTCACTGGGTTATCTTGAAACAGGCACGCGCCTGGCGTTGATCTGTGTGCGTGACAAGCTACATTGCTCAGCCCGTCGTCTTCGGTGAATGGGGTCTACTTCAGCAGGGTGGCTGTTAATACGGCCATGTCCTATCAGCCTGCGCCGATGGTCCCGCATGTTTCTCTGCCGGGTTATGTGGACTCGCGTGCTAGAAAATGAGGACCACTGTAATACCGGGCAAGCTGGCTGTTCTGTTTTCGCGAATCTTGTGGACGAGTGTCGTCCACGTAGACCGGGGATGGCCAAATACGGTAAAGATGAACATCGCACGCCGCTTGCGTGCACATTGGGATCTGGAACGCGGCTGGAGGCGTGTTCACCGAACAGGCAGTTATTACCGGAGCTGATCATGCCCTAGCAGTCCGGGTTGCCGGCGTGCAGCCATCATCTGAGCGGTGAGTTGGTCGGCACCCTTCCCGCTGCCGCCCGCCGCACGCTCTTGCTCGCCTGAAAGCTCTCACTGTCTGTGGCACGAGCTGTCTGCTTCGCAGCGTAACGGTCATGAGTGCGGACTGCATCCTGCATGAAAACGCTTCCCCTAAGGCTACAGAATGTGCATTCCAACTTATCATTGCGCGTCCAGGGTGCCACGAGTCCGTCTGGCCTGCCCGTGTCTCATTCCCATCCTATGTTGTTGTATGCTATACTCCTTTATACAGCCTGTTCGTAAGCACCTTCGGCTAGACTCCCTGGGATAAACCGCTGGTGAATGAGTTTACCCATCTCTGTCGGGGTAAGCTAGAAACGCATTTAAAGCAATAATCTGTACGCTCTGGTGCAAACCCACACCACTTCCCAGCTGAGAAAATTTCCTTCTTGCATGTGCAAGGTTCAAAAAAGTCGACCCATGAAAATTATTGTGTTATAAAACCAGCTCGCCAAAGAGACAAGCGTTTTATCACGCCGCCATAGCGTTGGTATGCATATGATCTAGTCCCCATGGTGACGGCACGGCATCATTACCCAGTAATTGGCAGCAGTCACGGGGTTTTGGGTTCACAGCAAGGAGCGTAAGAAACGGGGGGGGCACATAGTGTTGGCCATAGCGACGGTAACCGTCACTCGTTAGTTCAGGAACGCATTTGAACGCTGAAGTCTGATAAATAATGTCGATGGCATAGCCCATGAAGTCACAGGGCCATCCCCAGGAAAGGAATCTTCTGGTGCCGATCAGCGAAAGTGGCAGTTGTTGGCAGCCCTGGTGGGTTTCGCAATCGATGATCTGACCCCCGTGCAGTGGGCAACACAAGCGTGATTAACCTGCACTCCTCAGGCCCGTGCTCAACCGGGCTGGTAGCTTCATTTGGCAGGAGTGGCCGGGAGCTAGCACGGCTGCGAAGTGGTTGTGCTGGTTTGGGTGTGTTACATCGGTACCGGCAACAAGGTGGTGCCGATCCGGACTGACAGAAAGGGAAACGGGTCCAGAGTGGACCGGATTACGGAGAGGTGAGAAACCACCCCCGTTGTCAGGTCGCACGGTATGTTGTTTTCGCGACGCTTGATTTTGAATGTTATTTGTGTGAGGCGCTTCGGCCCGTTTGGGCCATTGCACGTCGGGCAGATATCATTTTAAATCGGTGTAGTTATAGTTGTAGTCGAAGAGAAAAAACACGCACGTTTTCTGACTTTTACACTGCTTGAAGTAAACCAGCAAGTTGCCTTATGGTAATATCGGTCCACCGTCGTTGCCAAAATGTTTTTTTAGAGTGCAAATAAAAGTTTCGCAGATGCATGATCAACCGGGCTGTCAAAGCTTTCCTTGGCTGGTCGATCAGCCGGCTCTTTACCCGTAATGCCCCTATGTCCCGGTCCCACAGAAATTTAATGTTCATGCCCTGCGTGTTTAACATATGATAGAGCATGAAGATACTAACGAAGAGGTGGTGAGTGAAGTCTGAATCGATAAAAGGTTGCATAGCTTTCTTCGAATCCGAACAAACACTATTGCCCTCGTATTATAGGTGTGCTATTGAGTGTGCTGTAATGCAAGAAGAAGGGCAAATAATTCCGCCAAATATACTGAGGTGCCATCCGGTAACCGACAATTTTTATGGCAATGTTCAGTGCAAATTACTGCACATTCGGTGTGGCAATTGGCCTTGGAGCCATCGGTGAAAACAAAACTGCTACTTCGATTATTGGCGACAGGAAATTGTAAAAAAAAAATGTTTGGGATCGTCAAAAAGAAACAAAACTTTTCATGGGATGAACTGTCACGGTAGTGCTATTACAGCAGGTGGCACGGAAGAGTGGGGTAATACAAACTGAAGAGTGGTGCAGTAGACAGTGGTCCGAGACCTTATCGTCAGTTCTGACCAGTGTTCTGCAGGCCCTCCCCAGTCGTGGTCAATGCGAACCAAGATATGCATAGATTTAAAGCTGGGTGATTGAAGTTTTGTTGCCATTTGTTACGTGTCGTGATGTGTGTCCCATTCGTCGAAGAGCAATAGGCATAGCGTACGCGCCCATTTCAAGCGCTGAAAATGGAGTAGTGCGCAGAACTCCTCGTGTCATTCGCAAGAACACACTTTGCATACTGTGTAGAGTTTGAAGAGTGTGCTGGCTTCCTCCTGCATATACCACCGAGCGATATTCAGTTATCGGAAAAACTATGGATTTATATAGAAGTAATAACTTCTCGAGGTTGGCACCGTACCGTGCCCCGGGAATGCGTATAAAGAAATTTGGTCATCTAAGGTAATTGGAGCGAACATATGTCACGTGCTGTCGCATTGATAATCTTGGGTCGAGTTAAACACCAAACAATTCAAAATACGAAGCGAAAGGAATGTTGTGTCTGTCTACTTGGAGCCGAAAATTAAGAGTACCACGCATATTTTTGCTCAAAGCCATAAGTGCAGATTTGGGAGAGGCGAAATGGTGCCCGTGCCGTTCTGACCACCGCTGCACCTTGTTCCGGTCGGATTGGAGCCGTGGCAGCGAATGGTTATACTCAGCGTCCGGACACCAGATTGCGCTTTCGTCCGCAAAAAGTGGGAGGATTTACCCGATGGTAATAAGCCAATTAATTCGTTTAACATGAAGCTGAAGAGCATCGGTGAGATCCAGCTCCCCTATGGGAGGCCGTTCTCTAGATGGTGAGCACCAGAAACGGCGGAGCTGCACTGCACACGAAATGGTCTGATGACAAACAGAAAAAACGATGAGTGTAATCTGCTGAATGGCCTTTACTCCCTTACTGTTGGAGTTCGAAAACAGGTGCACATTTAAACCATGTCGTAGGTTCGGCTAACGTCAGGAAGACAGCTGTCGTGTAATGACGATGTTTAAAGGAACGTCTATTGCCAGTTTCAGTCGGCTGATGTGGTCTATCGTGCTGCGATTAGGTCGAAAACCACAGTGATTTTTTCTAAGCAGGCAGTCTTGTTCTATGACGGAAGAGATCCACTTCACCACCATTTGCCCAAAAATATTTTCTAGGCAGCTTGTGGGTGCATTGGGGCAATTATTTGATGGGCCCTTAATGTCTTTTCCTAGTTTTGGAAGCAGAATCATGATAGTGTCTCTCCATGTCTCAGGATAGGCGCGGCAGGACCACAAATCATTAAAACCCGCCAAAATAAGATGAACCATGCTTTCAGACAGATTGCACAAGGAATAGTGCAGTTGATCATTGCCCACCGAGGTGTTTCCGGCGTACCTTCTTGCATTTTGGAGTTCTAGGAAAGAAAATGGTATATTGCAGTTTTGTGTATTATCAGAAGCAAATCAATTGGGGTGTAAAAGGAAACAAAATGCTTCTTTGCCGTCCGCTGTATTATCGGAAGCAATCAACTAGGGTGTAAATAAAAAAGAACTTGCGCAAGATCCACGAAGCATGCTTTGTATTTCTGGGGGGAGCTACACTAAGCAAGGCTTTCGGCAAGAGCATTGAGTATAAGACGTGCTTGCCGTAATTATGTGGTTATTAACACGCGCTCGGGTGTGGGTCAGCTTGATCCCCCTGAGGGTTTTTTCCAGAATGCTTTCCGAGCGGCGCGTTGTAGCCGCGCCACAGTTTGCGTCTCAGTACACAATTAAACAGCAGATCGTTCGGTATTACCAATTTAGATGTACCTTGTAAGCTCGCTGACCTATGGCAGGTCAAAGTCAGGCCATTATTTCAGCGAAGTCAGTTTCTAGGGACTCGTTCAGTCTGATGGAACAACGGAGTCTTAGACGAGGCCATACATCTCTGAGATGCCTTCTTAGGCAACATAAATAATGAATGATAAAATTACATTGACCTAAGGTGAGGTATGAATGTCAAACCAAGGGCAAAGGCAATCTGTTTTATTACTCGAGGGCTTGTTGTATGGAATAGTTTCTGGCGCTCATCTCGCATCTATTGACAGTAGGAACCGCGTTATACATCTTCCATGAACTTCCTAGATGTCAGAATAGGTCATTGACCTGAAGCAATCCAGGTCAAGATGTTGTTTTTAGAAACACACTCCCTAGCGTAATCTTTGTCGCTTATCCAAATGGAAAACTCATAGCAGTCTTGCATGATTTGGGTCACTATGACCTTCAAAAGGTTAAACAAGGTCACTGATCTTGAATGAGCATGTGACTTTTTGCTTACAAACAGTTATTTGGGTTCTGGAGCACTTTGGAGACCAACCTGGAATTTTACATCCTTTGACCCTATTTGACCCGAAGGTCATGATCTAGGAGCTTCAAAATTCGGCCTAAGTGATTTCACGTACAGATTAACACACCCTGTAAAATTGGTGTCTCTAGCCTTTTTAGTTCTTGAGATCTCGGAGGGGTCTAATTCCCACCCCGCCTGAGCGAAGGGTATCCAGCCGGCCACCCGGGCGCATGTTGATGCGTAAAGTGGGCAATGCAAAATAAGTGCATTTTCCGAGAAGTGTTCGAAGCAGTCCTCGTAGCTGGCTTAGGGGAGCAGCAGCAGGGAATTACTGAATGTAGGTTTGCGAAGAGTGACGTTTGGCACTCTTTATAATTCGTCCGGTTTGAGCACGCTCATAATCACGATGGTGACGAAAACAGCGGAAGGCAAATTTCGGACGTACAATAACATTTTTGACTTCTGTCGACCTCAATGGCAGTGGGACGTGGCGTAACGATGGCCTAGTCAATGGCATTGTCGCGGTCGCGGCAGCGTGAATAATACGTGTTATAAGGCTAACACCCTGCTCTGGTGATTCGCAACGATCTTGGTTGACATAGGTTCTTGAAACTTGGCCCAGCCTGCTCTTGGCAAATTCCAGCGGGCTAGGAATAGCGAAACTGCATCAGCGGCGGAATAAAAAGTGGTGCACAGTTAAATTTGAATTTGAAAAAAGAAGAACATTCTAATCCAAGAAAGACCCATTTGAGGGGGAGCACAGCGACAGGTCGATGGTGGTTTTCGTACCAGTTGGTAAGTGGTGGTAAGTGTTATTTGCTTTGCTTAACGTGACTAAGTTATGGTTATCAACAAAGTCTCCATTCAAATGTCCTCGGCGATTGACAGCCTGGGTGCCGTTACTCCGTGCTGGGCTATGACCTGGAATCGTCGAGCATGGTAACAGCGTTTCGAAAGTGAATGAATAGGTGGTCAAGATGCCGTGAGAGCCCCGCGTTATCGTAAATTGGGGGAATGTACACAGAACAGACATCGATGATGCAGTCATGAATTGGCAAACAACATGCAAGAGCCTATAGAGATGAGGCGAGTGGAAGGTGCATATGTGCTATTTCATTTATGGTATGAACCGCTACCTCACCTTAGCGACGCTCACCGCCTGCGTCGTCACTATGATAACATGAATAATTTGACATTTTACGGTTATTTGGGCCGGTGGGAAGAAATCAAGTTAATTGAATAATGGTGGCTGCTAATACTACAGCAATTGCTTCTATTTCAGACCATTTTGAAATAAGACCGCGACAATGCCAATGTAAGACAAATGACATTTAAGGGGGGATGGACCCATCCCCACCAGTTGGTGGGAGCCTGCCAAACGAGACAAAAGACATTTGAGGGTGGATGGACCCATCCCCACCGGTTGGTGGGAGCCTGCCAAACGAGACAAAAGACATTTAATGGTGGATGGGTCCATCCCCACCAGTTGGTGGGAGCCAGGCGAACGAGACAGACCGAGACCGTCCCATCGCCTTCGCTGGAGCGTGTTACGGCAGGTGTTGTGATGGAAGGAGGAGAGGGGCCGTTCGTGCGTCGGTTAGAGTGACCCGGCTGCCGACCGTTCGTAGCCGGAGGGCTGGAACGCCGACCGGCCTGGGAACGGGAGGGCACGGAGGACTGTGCGTCCGAGCACGTTGCCAGGGCCGGCTCGAGGGGACAAGTTTGTTGGGTATATGTGTTTGACCTAACCAAGACAGTCTTGAATGGAGCATGAATTTTCAGCGGCGGTAGTTGGGGAATCGGTTCTGTTTGTGTACCATTTGTCGCTACTTTTACCTGAGTTGCTTGTGCGTATGATTCTGAGAAAGACGGAGACAATTTTGCCTCGACAGTGCGTTATGGTTGTTGGTAAGAAGTTCCCGTCTTACCCTTTTCGATGCAGATTAATTTTTGTATCCCTGTCGGCCACTGGGAAGAGTTGGTGCTGTAATCAGCACTTTCACACCTTAAACATTTCTGGGGCGATGTGTACACGGGCGCCTCGTGAGGGGTCTCATCGCACTTGAGGCACCTTGCACTCTATTTGAACAACTTGCTACCGTGTCCAAACCGTTCGCATTTAAAGCACCTGAAGGAATCTGGTATAAATACCGTGACTTGATATTGAGGTGGCTTGCTGTGAAGTGTCTGGGAGGCGGGTGGTTGCAAAAGTCAAACAAGTAAGGTAGTGTTCCGACGATGTCTGTCTTAAACGCGGTCCGTAGTCGAACTTGACAAAGTTGTCAGTTTTGACTTTCGCCAGAATCTCGTCCTCCGTCATACAATGGAGGTCAGGCACGAAGATGGTATCTCTGGTGATGTCTACTTCCTTGCCGCATACTTCAGTGGTCTAGAGGAAAGCCTTGATCTGGGCACGAGAGGCTGTTTTGATCACGAGTGTCCCGCTGAGTGGCGCCTCATTTTGAACATTGCATGGGCCACAGCTGACTTGGATTTGTTTGGACGACCAGAAGACATTGACTTTCCTGAAGGAGACGTTCTCATCACAAAACTGCACGACAACGAAAGAGCCGAGCAGATTGAGAACTGGCTCGGAGGTCGGGCGATTGCTGGCCATGGTCGAGCGAGAGTCAGCATCAGAGTGAGCAGGCACCGGGGTGATCAGAGACGAGCGAGGGTCGAAACCAGGGGCTTAGACGGAGACGAGTGCAGTCTAGACACAGCGGTGGAACTGTGTGAGCCAATGGAACGGATCTGGGGTGAGCGGAGCTCATCAGACGAACAAGGAGCCAAAGCATGACCAGCAGCACTCCCGTCCGCTACATCCAAAGGAGAACCAAGGTTAGAGGCCAAGTTCGAGTGCGTGTCGGTGTCGTCCCTGCATTTACCACGCTTTCCCGTATAGGGGAGCGGGAAGAGAAGAACAAAAACTGAGCGATAGATATGTGATTAGAACGAGTGCGAGCGGAAAAGCGACGAAAATGACGATGAGAAAATAGGACTCCTTGGCAGAAACCCGCAATGGGAGCAACCGCTCTGTGTTGGGATAGTCTTGCCGGTCAGGCGTAGCCAGCGAATGCGTGCATGGGTCATAACGCATTACTTTATCCCGCTTGGTTTGGGATGCTCGGCCTGCTCGGGCCATGTCATGCCTTTCAGAGCATTGTCTCAAATCAAACTTTAAAACGTGATTGGCGAAGGAAATAACATTATCAAGTTAATAACTCTTTGCAGTGCTTGAAACATATCAGTTAGTCTATAAACAAAATGAAGAAAGGTTCAAGAAGAGTTGGATGGTCATGACATAGGAGAACTTTGAACGGCAACACACTGTGGTGACAACATGCCTCCAATGCCTTTCGGTGTTGTCGAAACTTGCTGCAATCAAGCATGATATGTTTTAATTGAAAGTGGGACCATGCAGGGGCTGACATAGCGAACAAAGATGTTTTAGCACGCGCTTGAGTTGGGGTCAAATGGCCCCCAAAGGTTATTCCGGAATGATTTTGTAACGGCGCGGTGTAGCCACGCCAACGTTTGCATAGCTGTAGACAATCGAATAGCAGATCGCTTGGTACCAGAAATTTAGATGAACCTTGTAGGTCACTGACCTATGGTAATTCAAAGTCAGTCCATGCACCCAGAACTCAATTTCTAGGAAACCGTTCAATCTCATGCAACAAAGGAGCGTTAGACGAAGCAATACCTCTCTAAGATACTCTCTAAGGCAACACATAAATTAAATGAGCACATTACATTGGCTTAGGGTCAGGTATAAAGGTTAGACCAAGGTCAAAACCAGCCTGTTATATGACTCTAGGGATATCATTCACCGTATTGGGTAGTTTCTGGTGTTCATTTTAAATTCATTGGTAACAGGAACCGCATTAGACACTTCCATGAGCATTCTAAAGGTCGGAATAGGTCCCTGACCTTAATTGGCCCAGGTGAACATTGTGTTTTTGGAAGCACGCTGCTAGGCGTAATCTTTTTCGCTTACTCAACTGCAAACACCAGAGCAGTTTTGTATGGTTTAGGTCACCATGATCCTCAAAAGTTCAAACGATGTCACTGACTTTAGTGAGAATGTGACCTCTTGCTTAGAACATGTGTTTAGGCTCTTGGGACACTTTCGAAACCAACCTGGACCTTGACCTTGTTTGACTTTATCGGACCCAAAAGAGATCTAGGAATCTCATACTTTGACTTAAGAGATTTAACGTGCAGGGCAACGCACTCTGTGATTCTAGCGTCTCCAGCTCTTTTAGTTCCTGAGATTTCAGGGCAGGTTAAATTGACTCCCGCCCGAACCAACGGTATCCAACCGGCCATCCGGGCGCTTGTTAAATACAAATAACTGTGTGTATTTTGATCACCTCCGTCCAAGCAGCATCACTGGTGCTAGCAAAACAATATTGTGTATCATTTGACGCTCACATACCATTGTATGCTCGCTCTGAATAGGTCTTATATTAAGAAGAAATGACAAAATGTAGATTGCAACTAACTTAGTGCTTTTGGGCTAATGCCGGCCAGCAATGTGGAGCACGGCGGGTTTTGTGGACTGGATGGCTTTCTGGCCAAGGGAACCGGGCTGGGGGCCAACATATCGGAAAAAAGTTCCGTCTGTAGTCCGAGCCGCACGGTGCAGACCCTGAGCAACATATGGTGGTACCAGTCTGTCGTTGGACACACACGCAGCCTACCTGGCACGCCAATGCCTCCGACTATAGACTGGACGCTGCCATTTCCGGCACGATTTCCCTCAGGACATTCCAACCACTGAAGTGCACTGCATGACGCTTTCGTAAGTGCCATATTGTGTTTACTGTTTGGCTGCCTTTCCGACCGAACTACTTGGGGCTCCAAAAATGCGTTGATTTTTGTGCCGCTGTTGTGTCTGGCAAATGCAAATACGGGTGAATATCGGCTATTCTGAGAGGACCCAGCTGGCTCCACTCCGGGCCTGCGCCAAAAAGTCCCGTTCAGTATATTCTGGCCCAGGATGTCTGCACTCGACTGTCTGAACTCCGAGCCCGCTACAACAAGTCCGGTTCAACATATTCTGGCCCAGGATTCCCGCACTCGACTGGCTCAACTCCGCACAGTTAGCCAAATAAAAACATCCGAGAGCAATTCAAATATTTGCTGAAGACCTACCAATCCGGATGAAGTACTACACCTACCGTGAACCTGCACCGGCTCACACTGTGGCTGAATGACGACAGAGAGTTTGCTCCTCGGGCTCTTAACTCCATCACAGACTGTCATCAAACTGACCAGCCAAGAGCCTGACTCGTTTGAAAAGAAAAACATGTAGATGCTCATAAAACGGAGAACTGTGAGGTGGACTGGCACTGGACGGATCACCATGTGTTTTATCCTTTCACGCTTGATGTCCTGTGCTATTTATGCGTTGATCAACAGTGGACAAACTCCATTTTGCCTCGTCCTTCGGTTTGCTTGGCATGCGCATCGCATCTTCGTGTGTCGTTTCATCCGCGTCTTGCTGTTTTACCACTCAACGCTGGGTTGAGCACATCCACTCTCCGTGTACAACGACCATTGCTGTAAGATAGCTTAACAAATAAAGTACATCAATAGTCGGTAGAAATGTTTGTGGTTATATACACTGGTGTCTTGCTAAGTTTGAATAGACTGAGGGTCATGCAAGAGGCTGCATTCCGAAAGTAACCGGCGTCTCTCAAACGCCAGGGGCAGTGGCCGTGGTTGTCAGGCTTAGCAGAAGCAGATGACGCGGGCGAAGAACTTGCGGGAGATGAGATTTTGTTCCACTGAATTCTGTAGCTCAAACCAGAGTGGGTTTTCTGCAGTTGAGGGGAGCTGTATGGCTGAGACAGCTTAAACAGGCTTGTAGTATGTCACCCCAGTGACATTTGCAAGTAAGAGATCAATATTTGTGTCGCTCTGGCAAAAGGTCAGCTTGCTCAGGCTTGCAGAGGCATGCAATCGGGTATGGAAGCTATCCAGACAGCCCGTCACAGGTTCGGCAGGCTGTTTCGGGCGCCCGCTGTCATGGTAACAGGATGGCTTTCGTCGCATGCGTCCCAGGACCCTGAGTCCGTGCGGACGACAGCGTGTTGCGTGCTTTCTTGCTTGACGTGGCGGGTTGCTGACTCCTTTGCCGGCAATTTAACCGTCATGAACTGTACTGTAATGTTGTGTCATAATCGGTCCTAAGACAAAAAGTCGAAACGGCTGAACTGCGAACCACAAAAAGGTGAAATGCAAAAATTGCCATGACAGAACGCCCGTAAGCTTTATGGCGAACCGCCAAATGGCAATATTGATGGAGTCCACGTGCCTAGGTTTCGAACGGCGAAATGGCGGACCGCAAAATAGCGACCCAGCAAAACATTTCTATGTGCTATTGGCGAGCGGCAAAATAGCATAATACAAAAGGATCATGTCTAAATTTGGTCCTGGTGAATGCTGACAGGAAAAACGTAGATATTTTGCAATACTGGGTGGCTGACTGGGCGTCTCATTGCGGTACGGGGCGTGTCGTGCCGTGTCGTGGCGTGACGGTGCAGGGCGGGGCGGGGTGGTGTGTCGCCGGGCGGGTGGTGCCGTGGTGTGTCGCCGGGCGGGTGGTGCCGTGGTGTGGCGGGGCAGGTAGTGGCGGGCCGGGTCGGGGCGTGGCGTGGCATGACGTGGCGTGGCGTGGCGTAGCATGGCAGGAAGGATGGGTCGTGGCATCGAGTGGTGTGGTGTGGTGTTGTGTGGTGTGCTGTGGCGTAGAGGGTAGTAGCGTGTCTGGATATGGCGTATGATGGTGGGTAGCGGCGAGACTGGGCGGGACATGGCATGACGCGGCGGGGCTGCGCGTGATGTGGCACCGAATCTGAAACCTAGTCACACTGGCGTCCACGAGTCTCTAAACGACCCGCGGGCTCAAGGGGCAGTCCGGGCTCTTCTGACCCACCGTACTGCCGTCTCTCAGCGTGCCACCTGGGTGTCGATGGAGGGCGCGCTGCAGTCCCCGGTCCAAGTCCTTAAAAAGTAAGCAGGTTCTAAGTCTCACGTTGAGCTCAACGTAGCAGTAGGAAAACCACATCTGAGTTTGTGCGGGATGTTCAGCCAGCGCCCGCGGCTTTGCCATCTCGTAGTTTCCGCTGCCGCACAAACGAAACCAAAATGCAAACACTTTGGATGTTTGGAAAGCCTAGCGCTAAGACCACGGTTCCAACCAAGCAGGAAGCATTCCAAACCAGATTCCACCATCCTGGAGTGCCCGGTTATGAAGTAATTTCGCAACAGACCATAAGCCATGTCACCTATATTTTACCACCAGGCTTTTTGTAATGGCCCGTCCAGACCATGCCCTCCTGAGCGTTCTGCAATAAACATGAATCGTCCGGGTGTTATCTGGGGTTGGAGCTAATACAATATATACCGTTTTAGCCCCACACAAGAATCGCTGGTTCCAGTAAGCGTTGCTAAGAAACGCTCTCGGACATCCCCGAGCTAATTCACACAAGATCCCTGGGCATCTCTCAAAACTGTATGATTCAAAACGACACATGACACAAGAACACAGAACCTCCGAGAATCCCTTAAAGCTATGCCATACGAGACGGCTCATGACACAGTGACACGAGACAAGACGGCTGAAATTTGTTCACAAAAAGCGTAAAAAACGTGAGGTCATGGAGGCCATTATGACACTACTATCAGTACATGTCACATTTTCTGAGAAAATACCCTCTGTGACATACATTTAT
This sequence comes from Pollicipes pollicipes, assembly GCF_011947565.3. Lineage (NCBI taxonomy): Eukaryota > Metazoa > Arthropoda > Thecostraca > Pollicipedomorpha > Pollicipedidae > Pollicipes > Pollicipes pollicipes. Next base: position 12,516 of record NW_023596112.1, read on the forward strand.
GGCTTTCTCGGAGTGATAATAGCTTTTATTTCCGCATAGGACGCACGACAGATTTGTATTCACCCTATGTGTCAGACTAAACGGGCACCAAGGAGCATACAAACAAAACGCTGTATTGTTTGTCTGCTGTTTGTCAACACGCATGCGCAGTGCTGTACACAATATTTGCATTCTATATTTGTTGAGAAGCGTCGCATATCACAGTGGTGACATTACAGAAAATGTACAGGATGTTCTACACTTTACACGTCATGCTCAGGTAGCCCCATTTGAGTTTGCGGTATCTCTCTCCAGCGAAAAGGCGTACGCTTCACCTCCCTGCCCTCAGAAATAATGAAGCTTCTAAATTTGGTTAGTTGACCACAAATTATGCATGTCACCTAGGAGATGCTCGCGTAATCCAGATACAACCAATTCTTCTATCCAACCAGGATATCACCAAAGCATGTTATAGATTGCGCAGGCGTTAATATACGCAATCTTCAACTTGTGAACAAAGCCGATCCTTTATGTGGCATCGATGTGGGTCTTAATAATTTTTACATCGTCTTTGATATTTTCAATACAAATTTGGCTGAGCTGGAGCTGGTTAGCTTCACTGACCTTGCACAGCAGTAAGGGACAGCGCCTGGTCGTGGACTGCGGGCACAAACTTCGCTGCAGGAGCAGCGCCACTTCCGCGAACTGTTGGCCGAAAGGACCAAGAGGACCGGCGTATGCAGCAACAAAGCAAACCTGGCAAAGCTTATCACAGCAGCACCGGAGTCTGGCCCTGCTCTACACATTAGAGGACGTCAACCTCAGGTGGACAGTGAAGTGGGGAATGGGGGAGGAGGAGAACTGTGTTGCTTTAGGAGGCAAGACTTAAATCAGTTTGTTGTGGCATTCATGCACCTGGGTGGTAAGGACAGTTGCTTGCTCTCTTACGTGGCTGTAATGCTGGCGGAAAACGCGGAGCTCTGCTTGGCGACACGCGAGCAGACGGGTCACGAATGGCTTAACGCGAGGCCAGCGCTGATAGCAGCCGGTGAGTGCCATCAATGGTATGTGGTCGAAGGTGATGGGTGGGAGCAGAAGGTGAGGCGCAACTTCACGTCGCGCTTCGCTAGCTCATCCGCCACGAAGTACGGGCAAGATAACGAGCAGGTGGCGGTAGCGGCTGACGAAAAGCAACTGACTGATCATGTGGTGGAATGTGACTTAGTGGTTCCGCTGGGTTCTCTGTGGCTAGGCCGCTCTCCGGATGGTGTCGTGTGTGGCACAGATGGGAGAATGCGGGGCTGGAGAAGCAGCACAAACGCTTCAGCCAAATACAGCTGACGATGGTGATCCTCGATCTCAATAATGTGATCTTGCCGTTTACACTAAGGCAGATAATTTTGTGCTCGTGGTATCTGTACCACGTGATAGAGAGTACGGTCGTAGCTTGACCCGCAAGCTGTAAACAGTGTATTTCGGGCATCTCCTCCCGTACCTCAGAGACGAGTTTAAGCGTTAGATGAAAAACAGTGTCAATGTCATGGGCGCCACCAGTGTCAGGCGTCATGCGGGTGCTCCATTCACCAAGAACACGTTTGTCTTTTATTGAGCTACTACGTTCACGTCACATTGTTCGCGAAGTGCGGAATGCAGTGTCCTAGAATTGCCAACTTTAGGCGTAAAGCAGCACCCTATGGGAAAGGAGTTTTCACTTTATTTCCCCACATTTATGTGAAATTCTCACCCCCACCTGACACTGTCTAACCGCGCATGTCGAACTCACGTTTTCCTTTCCGAGCTTTTAAGATGTCATCCAAAGCCGAGCTCACTTGAAACTATCAAGCATAAACAAGGCTTCACAGAACCTGGACACTTATGGCTATATCCTGCCTCACCTTCATCTGGCCATGTCTATGCATGCACGGGGGAAGAGCACTTGGTACCTTCAAGCCCGAGGGCTCCAGCGGCTCCAGCTGCATGCATGCATCAAGCATGGTTTGTTTACAAAATGCATCGCAATGTGTAGCTGTGTGCCATACGCAAGGTTTTCACACATTCCCAATTTTTTGGTTGCACCACGCAAGCACCACATTACTAAAGCAAAGCCAGGTAGAAAATTTTACTCCGCGTATTTTTTACCCGAAGAAACTTGACACTAGACTACACCACTCCCAACTTGCAGAAGTTAAAATTCAAGAAATATGTTCTACATACAATTTGAAGGCTGAATATCACCTGTCTTACGCTCTTTCTTACACCATCTTACCTCAAAGCCGCTGTTCCTCCAGCAGCAGAGAAGGATGAATCTTTGACATGTGTCGCTCCAACGTCCTCCGCTTGCTTCTGGGGTTTCACCTCAGGTATCCACAAACAACGCTATTTTTAACGCTATTACAGTAAAAGGTTGACGGTTTGCTACGTTGTTCCAGCCAGTCAGCTTCTCACGACAAAAACACAATTAGTAGCAGCCCACAGCCTTGCACTCAACCCAACGCATACTCATGCGGCAAGCAACCAACCCCATCTGTCTCAAATGGTACGACACTTTAAACGCTGTGAAGCAAACTGATCACGTTCGTCGCAAGATGCCGCCGTCTGCTAACACCCTTACGCTAGTAATAAGCCTAGCTCTTTAGTATTTTATACTGTTGAGTATTGTAAGTGAGCCTTGGCTGAAAAATCTGTGAAAAGTACCTGTCTGAAAGGCATCGGAATAGGGCGGTGTCACCACTGGTCTATGACCTCAACAAATATTTAGTACAGTTTGTATTATATTTTTGGTACCTGCCAAAAACCATCGCGACTAAAGCTACTGTGTTTGGCAGCATCTTATGCCTCAAATTGCTCATACAGCAAAACGTCAACGTTTCGACATGTGTTCTACACATACTCACGATTCAAGTGTTAACGATCACAGACCAATGCTAGGCTTTTGGGTTTCGTTTAGCTGGGATTTTTAGCTGCACTATGATCTGGCCCATTTAACTGTGTGTGCATTTTCGCAAGTTTCTCGCCAACTGGTTCGCAAAAGTGTCATTTTTGTCAACTATGATAGCCGGCAAATCAGAAGCAGTTTCACGCCCGGCTCCGAGATCCTGTGCTCTGGCCGGACCATATATACTAGCCCGCCGGGGCACTGCCGGTTTAGGGGGCAAGTAGCGTAGTGGTTAATGCGCTTGCATTAACTACTGCGCGTTTACGAAACCAGAGGTACGAGGTTCGATTCTCCGCAGTGCCCGCCCTTCCTGCCAGGCTGAGAGGCAGGCGATGCCATATAGCCTCAGCAGCTGAGTGCGTCGTAAACCCCAGTGGCAATGACAACAATACCCCCGATCATTTAGGGGTCCCATTATCTTGGTGTTAGGTTCCTCTCGCTTGCTATTTGGACCCTTCGCTGTTAACGGGAGCCTCTTTGCTGGCCTGCCGCGGTAGTTTTGATCGTTCTGGTGCTGTCCTTATTGGTCTCGGGTTTTCCCACATTACAGGAGAGCCTACGCCGTTGACGGGGACCTAAATCTTAAAAATTGTGGTTGGGGCTTTACAGCTTACTGGCTGATGACTGAATTTGTGGCTATGCCGATTACGCCGATGAATTTGTTCTTGCAATCGTCAAGCATAATTTCACACGCCGCCGATTTCGCGCATATCATTTCTGTTGTTTATTGAATCTGTGACAGTTGTCATGCTTGTACGTTACATCTTGAATACATTTTCCAGCATAGGATATTTTGTACTCCCTTGCAACAAAGCAAAAAACTGAGTTAGTCCTCAGCCAACAGCTAGTCTCAACGACCCGGCTAGCCGCGCGTAAGCTAGGAATTAAGTTTGTGCTTGATTTGGATGGTATTCAACAGCCAATTTAAATGTATGTTGCAATGTTGTCTTCGAAATACTTAGCCTGAAAATGGCAACATCCACGATGATCTGGGGAAAATGAACAAGTTCCATGCATTTGCATACGTGACACGCCTATCTTTCAATGGCTGCGCACAGAAAGCTAGATTTGCATATACAAGCTGCATGCACTATAAAATTGCAGCTCAATGGGCGGAATACAACGATTATTGGTGAATGGAACCCTGTATTCTAGGGAACTCACACAATATGAAGCCTTCTCCATTCTTCTAGCATTTTCGCGGTGTAGATGCATGGAGATTTGGCTACCGTGGAGTTACGTCATCACAACCCCTTTGCTCCCTCCTTGATGAGGCTGGCCCTTCGACTGAGACATCCAGCAGCGGATCGGTGCAGGTGCCCTCGCTGATCCAAACAGTCTCTTTACTGGCACAGGAAGTCCAATAGCTGGTACCGAGACTTATTTGCGTTATCGGCCCCTGGTTAAAACCGTGCGGGGGATCCCTGGTCCGGTACTGGTGCCCATGACTGTCACGGGCATCTCCACTGTCCATTGTACATGTGAGCATTTGTCACCATTTCTCATGAATTCTCTCATTGTTAGGAGGGGCTAGACCAGCACAATAGGCCCTTTGACGTACGGGGCCCCATTGTCGTCCCTTTTCAACAAATGTGCTCCAGGCCGACCTGGGGCTCATTGCCGACACATGGTCTCCCGCTAGTGACTGCGGTCACTGACCAGCAACGCGGGTCCTTCATTGTTTCAGGTGTCCCGACGAATGTAGGCTGCCTTCTGATTGACATTTAGAGATCTTGGCCTTGTTCCTGCTCGGGAAATAACCCCTATGCCCCAGAATGGCACGGAAGAGCCTGTACGATATTGCTGTTCTGAGTCGGCTGCCTCAAATAGAGACACAGTGGCACGGAGCCTCCGATCAGTGTTGGATCTGCTCTGACATTTCAGGGTCCGGCCTTTGGGATGTGATCCATCCATGCGATCTCTGGCCTGCCCTTCGGACCCTTCAATCAGGCCATTGATCTTTAGCCCCAAGGGACCAAAGTAGGACACTCGGAATCCATGGGAACCTCGGAGTCTAAGAGGTAGGGAGGGAGGGAGTCGTGTTTAATTTGGTTTCCCGCGAAAATAAAGCTTTGGGGCCCATGTGACAGGCCCCTGGAATTTTACATCGCCTTAAAATAAATGTTTCGTCCGTTTGTAGTGTTCTGATTGAAATAGGTTCACTCAAGAAATGTTATGATGCCCCGGAAACAAGGTTCAGCATGCCTTTTCATCCAAGGTTCCGAACCAGGATTTTGTCAGAGTGTAAGGCAAGGAAATTGTGATGACCCTATGCTGTGGTGCCGCTTGGAAGGGGAGTTTCGGACCTTCTTCAATGGTTCTTTCAATCGCCCACTTGCATTTGGTGCCGCAAGGAAAAAAATGGAGTGGTGGTCCGAAAGAAACGTGTTCCTTGGCCGAATGAACCGATGCAGGATTGCGTTAACGGCGAGGCACGGGCATTGTGATGACTCCTGGATAAAACTGCGCGTCTGTGAAGCCAGAGATACGAGGTTCTATTCCTCGTGGTGCCCACCCTTCCTACCAGGGTGAGAGGCAAGCGACGCCATATAGCCTCAGCGGCTAAGTTTTCCGTGAAGCCCCAATGACAACGAAGGCTCTCGGCGCCTATTTCCCTGAACAGGGGACTCCTTCCCTGAACGGTCCGATTCATAATTTTTGCAAAGTAAAAAGCACACCGATCGTAATGCCGCTGGATTTTAGTGCCCTCTAAAATTATGATTTTGGTCTCTGTTGATGGCTCGTTTTGATTTAGTACCCCTTGAAAATCAAGCTGATACTGCCCCGCAAGAACGGTTTTTGTGCCTCCTTGCCCCAGGGTCCGATCCAGGATTCTTTCAGCGCGGAATATCAACAAAGTTGTGCCCCTGGAATTCATGGCTCTTCCAGAATAAAGGACATGGCCCTTTCTAGTACTCTCTGGAATTGGGTGCTTCTTGAAAATAAAGACTCTGTGTTGCTCCGAAATGAAGGATTTGGTACTCCCTCGCCGAATGGGCCGACACAGCGTTTCGTCAAGGGCACGGCACGAGCGTCGTGGTGCCCCTGCAATTTCGTGTCTCATAGAAATACAGGTTATGTGGTGCCGCAATGATGGTATTGCTGCCCCTTTAAAATGAGATCTGGTAAGCCTTTGGGGCATTAACATATCATGGGGCCCATAGGGGAAGGAAATGACCTTTTGGCCCTTCCCCTCCTGACCTGCCCTCGCTTTGTGATTCCTCAGGAACTATGTGCCTCTGGAAAATAAAAGCTGTGATGCGTGGTAATTAATTTTTTTGGTGCTCGTTCGTGGAAGTGACAGATCCAGAATTTTGCAAAGGTGAAAGGTATAGATATTGTGGTGTCCATGGATTTTGGACGCTGATTAAAACCAAGTTTTAGGAAATGTTAATCATCCACTTAGATAAGGGGCCTCTTTAAAAAAGGTTATGATGCCAAAAAACGAAAGTTATGGTGTTCCAAACTGACCATTTTGGTGTCCTCTAGCCCAAAGGGCTAATCAAGGATTTCGTCAACACACAACATTGCTGCATCCATGAAATTTGGTGCCGTTAGAGAATGAAGGTTCTTGGCCGGTTATGGTGTCAACGGGTTTCGGTGCCTACCGAAAATAAATGTTTGTAGTCACTTGTGGTGCCCGTGAAATTCTGGAGTCTGTTGAAAATAAAGGCTTTGTGGACCTGAAATAAGGATTTCGTCGGCCCCTCACCATGACATTTGGGTGCCACCTGGCCCTAAGGGACGGGGAGCAAAGTTCCATTCACCCCCACCTCGCACCCCATACCACTCTGGATCCGCCATTCGTCAAAGTTGGTTGACAACATACGCCTCATCGCCTCAAAGCGTAGCTCGTCGTTCCTTTCCTAATTTGCCACTCAGCTCCATGCGTAAGCTCCATTTATGTCAATTTGGCGTGGGTATGATTAAATACCGTGCTATATTTCTGACTGTAAAACCCAATTCTTAGTTCCGAAAAGCGTCGTTTTTACTGGCGCCTCTTTCGCACGAGACATGTGTGTACTGGGCCGTGCTGCCTCTAAACTGTTCCCACCCAGGCTCTAAACGCATGTTTCCTTCAAATAAACAAGTGCCCAGCAGCGGCTCAGGTACGCACGCTGTGCTGCTACATGAGGCCCGCTGCTAAACGCCTATTGCATACTCCATCGCGCCTCCCGTTTCAAGAACATTTGCAGTATGCAGCGCTCAATGTCATCTCTACTACCCTTGCCTTGAGCACACGCTGTGCGTACCTTCATTACCAAAGGCTTAGCAAAACAATGAAGCGAACTGTGCATATTAAACAGTTTTGTCAGCACATCTATTATATATATATATATATATATATATATATATATATATATATATATATATATATACACACTACACTATGCGATACTACACTACGCGAGAAGCCTGGTTCACTGCAGTCTGACTTACGCGGTTACGGCCACATTGGTTGCAGCGGCCGATCAGCTGATCATTCGCGATATTTTCATTCGTGCCAAGCCGCCTGTCGTCAAGCGCGTGAGGTTCGGCGCATGAATGAAAATGTTCTAATGACATTCATAATTGGTCGGGCTGGGACGTCTCCCAATTTGACTTTCTCAAGCGCCGTAGTCGTCGAGCACCGGACGCCAAACAGATCATGACTTGCCGCGTCAGCGTTACTTTTCGGAGGCTGGCTAAGTGCGAGATGAAACAAGAAGCCAGCAAATTTGGTAGGAAGCAAACATTCTCGCCTCACATGGTTGTATTTATCGACTTATTAATGATCACCTTTTCACGAAACATCATTGCCGATTCCAAATGCAGCAATAACATAATGTGTAGGCCAGCGAGAGTAGGTACTTACATATACGTACGTACGACAAAATACATGCAGAAGGGATATCACCACCAACCACATATTTGCAAGCCTCACATGATATCAACTGACACATTCGCGCTCTACTTCTTGGTTGCATGTGTCTCCCGTGATAAAACACGGTTTGCAACACGATAAGATGCCGTGCCTCTGTTATCTTAACCGAGACATGCATCAGAGAAAACCTGCCTCCGCCTCAAATGGTGGAGAAATCAAATTAAAGGGCAGAACCTGCCGCCATTACGCGCCAGGGATGTCACTTGATGTCACGTGTCATGTCAGGTGCCAGAGATCAAAGCTTTGGATTATTTAATGTGCCTGCTGCCAAGGGCGTGCTGACGCGGCAAAGTTTGCGTGCTCAAACGAAACGCTGTCCATATCCATGCACAGTAGTTTCACTGGGCAGTGCTGTACAGTATGACGTCACTCGTCGGCTGAGACGAGCAAAATCGGCTACGGTAGCCCTCTATCGGGCAATATCCGAGCCATTACGTAAAGGGTTGCGCGGAAGTGGGACAGTTCCTAATCCCTGTATCTCAGGAACACTGGACTTTACGAACGCTGGACGTTTTGAGCCCTGGATGCTGCGGTTCGGGACGCTGCGCGCCTGGACTTTCTGATCCTCCTTTATCCAGGGACTTTAGGTGGTTTCTGGATGTTGTAACCCCTGCATGCTGCGATTCTGGACGTTTTGACCGATGGACGTTATGAACATTAGACGTTTGAATACGGATCCGAATACCCACTAACGCCCCTGACTGTTACATGGTTTAATAGAAGGGCACGAATAAGTCATCGTAAAATTAAATGGACCCGCTGTTTCCTTCATACAGTCATTTAATTCTTACTTGATTTAAATTCTGTTTGCCTCTAGATGCATGATGAATTGTATCTTCTGATAGTTTCAAGCCTCTTTTTTATTGAAACAAGTTCAACATACAAAAGTGAGCTAAATTGAGGAAACCATTCAGGCAGTACATGGCGTCTTAATTCAAACAAAAATCTGAAAAGTGGCCTAAATACGGTGGCTTCTTGTGGAGGGGGGGGGGGGGGGGGGGGGCGGGAGGGCTTCAGGGGGAAATACACTAAGGCTTGGTATTTTCGATAATGAAGTCCTTGATCCGCTCTTGATCCCATGATCTCACGGTGAAGCTCCCGCGACACCATGCCCACGGGCACACAACGGCTGTGGCAAGTCACTTATGGCGTACAGCTGTTATCGTCATCCACCTGCTTTCCAAGTCGAAGTGAACAGATGTTCAGCTACCAATTGCTGTTGTCCGGATGTCTGTTGCTTTCTGTGCGTTGTTTGGCATTTCAGACGCTTCAATAAAACGTCCTGACAACCGGTGACAGCATCATGTTGGCACAATTACGTCTCCTACTTATGACCACTGCTGCGACGTTTCTGCATCTACGAACTCCGGGTGCAGTGAACTCCGTTCCTTCCTGCAGTTTTCCGGGGACAGTGAACTTTGTTTCCAGCTGAACCCAATAAATATTTTCACCACAACGTTTGCGAGCTATCCTTTGTTTTACCTCTGTGTATCTTTAATATTCCTCTTTGAAAATGAAGGCATGACACATGTTTTGAGCAGCTGGCTTGTCGAGTGATCGGGGCAGTGTGTGGAGCCGGGCCAGCAATATCACCCCCAGCAACAAACATGACCCAGCGGGCTTGTCCTAATTTTGGGAATTCGTCTCAAGGCATAGGCCAGGGATGTTCCTCGAAATATGGATAAAAACACCACCCGGTTTTTCCTGTTGTCCTCATCAGTGTATCCTACTGAACACCCCGAACCGATGTCACAGCGCGCCGCGTGCCAGGCGGTCGCAGTGCGATGCCACAAATCCTGGACTCGCGGGACGACGGTGTATCCCCGCACCGGTTTGACCAGTGCCACCTGCCGGCTGGCGAGGTAACGACGAAGCGACGGCGGCGCTGCCAGGCAACTGGATGGCCTCCCGTCGTCGAAGCAGGGCAGCGATGACACCTGTCTGGCTGCTTCTTCTGTGTGGCGTGGTGGCAGCCGAGCGGTAAGTGGGCCCTTTATGTCTCTCTTTCCCCCTCGGTGCCGACAATGGTGTGTTTGTAGGGGGGGGGGGGGGCGTTCTGTGATGGGTGCTCTTGCGCTGCGCTGATACCGGGCCCCTGCTGGATGTTTGTGCGCCGCCGGCTGCTGCCGTCACGCCTCCTCACAAGAGCGAATTTATAACGAGGAGCCCATTGGTCAACACACGAGCCAGATGATATTAGTGCACGACTCGGCAAGTTGTGGCTCCGGTACACCCGACATCAACACACACTCATGTGAGCCACAGAGCTAGGATGAAGCGGGTGACCGGTTCATTGGCGGAATGTTAGGTCCGGTCAGGCACCATGAACGGCTGGCTCTCCGTGCATGGCTGTGAGCCCTCAACCGCAGCATCCCACCTCCATCTTTTTTGCTTATGACAATATTCAAGCGGGTAAAAACGGAACAGAGTGCACTGATGACACGCCCAACTGGCAAGGACCCAACGCAACTGGCAAGGACCCAACGCAACTGGCGAATTACATTGGCAAGAGCCTGCTGGAAACAACCCCGGGAGCCCCTTCGGCCTTAACGTATCCATGCAGACTCCATGCATTCGGCGTCCCACCACGCTCACTCCACGCATACACATACGCTGGCGCCCACGTCAGCCCGCTTATTGGTTCGTACACGGTCCCCCCCCCCCCCCCCAGCCTTTATCCAGCGTCTTTGCACGATAATTGCCTCGTCTGCGTGAGTCCTCGTTAAACTAACATAAATTTGGGTATCATTTTCTAAGCATTGAATAAAGCTACGTTTAAGCCTTATCTAAATTTATCATGTTAACTTGTCAGTCAGTCCGACTTCATGGTTATGACACACTGCATTTAATTTGTCTTTGCTTGTTGTGGTTTATCGGATTTAAAGATATGTTGCAATGGTTTGTGAATGATTTGACCCTAGGTGGCAATTCAGACAGTTCCAATTTTTTTCGGTGGCAGAAAAGGCACTTTTCACCTCTTGTCACCATGCCCACCGACGCCAGGCGAGACTGTCCTGTTGCCCCCCGACCGAATCACTTCAGCCTCGCTTTCACAATAAAGCATTTAAAACGCAGACCGCTAGCTGTATTTTTTTTTAATCACCAGGACATAGACAAACCACGTGACACGTCACGCCACCCTCCTCCCTTCCTGCATGACGGGAGTGGGACCGAGACACATTGCCCGTCCGGCAGGGTCGCGTGGCCAGTGCCTCTCCCTCCTTAACTACACGGGAGGGAACAGGTGGCCGTGGCCCGTGCCCGCCCGGTAAGGAGGAGTCAAGTGATCTGGGAGCACCAGCCGCCCATGGCCCGGTAAGGATCGGGGCAATAGGCTGTGGACTCACACATGCATGCTTTTGCCGGTGTCCCGTCGTCCGCCAAGCCAGATGTCGCCGTCCGGCTGTCATCACCACTTCTCCGCGCTCCTTCCTCCTCGGGACTCGCTGGAAGACTCCATCCTCAAGCGTCTCTCCTGGACTCTCCCGAAAGATTCCCGCAACTTCCCCGGACTCGACCCTTTTGGTTGATGCAATTCACAATAATATGGCCCAAATGCAATCGTAATTATGTGGCCGAGCCGCTCTCAGTTTAGGCCGATGAATTTTAGTTGAGATATGTTTGGAAACAGTTGACATTGCTTCCTTTCTGGCCGATCACTGGCGTGCCTGTGCTGGACAATTTTGAAATCGATACGTAATTCGTAGCGTGTACCTTGGCTTATACGTGCACCCCAAACCATTGGTTACACGCCTGCATCCTTTCCGGTCGCCACCATCTGACATCGGTTTATCAAAACGCCCCCAAAGTGGAGGGTGCGCGGTTGGAGCACGATGCATGACATGACAGTACATGACAGCTTGCACGAGACATGCCAATGCGTTCGTCCGTCTTTTCCTGGGTCAGACTATTTGTCTCGTGTCGGTGTGACGCCTGGTCGAGTCGAATTGTGCACTTTAATTCCACACGTGTTCTGCAACTAAATCATAGTGCATTTACCACGCTGATAAAATGCTGCGAGGGGTTAATTTGTGCAGGCATCGGAATGATACAAGCAATGTTACCTGATCAAACAGCTAGCAGCTGAATGCCTTGGGGATGCTACACCACGCATTTCCAGTGATTGTGCCAATTATTGCTAACGGCTGTGATCAAGAGTTGCAAGGATTATGAGCTCATGAAAAGTTTAACTGGCTGGGCTTGGACGGTCCGCTTAAGCCATAAGAGCTCGATTTCGTTGACCCCAAGTCCCCGGCTCGCGGTCTGGTTTGTATTAATGTCGCTATTGTAACTGGAACCTGATCCATTAAACGGTGCCCAACAAATAGCAGGTCAGCACCAGCGCTCCACCACAGACCGGTCGGCGGTGGTGCAGGTGTTTGGTGCTTGCCCATCCCCAGTGCTGATACCAACTAGACGGCCTCGGTGGGGACCGTCTTCTCCAGTCGGAGGGGGCGGCGGGGGGGGGGGGGGGCTCAACGAGCTTCCGAATATCCGATTACGACTATTGAGTCCAGCAAACGCGACCGCGGCGCTCGCGGGACTGCACGGTATTTCCCAGCGCCGTGCACGACATCTCTCCGACATGGGATTTTTGGTTAGATGTGTGTTTTATAGCGTGAAGAGCATACAGATTCTTGAAGTCATTCGCCAGCACACGAAGGACCAAAGCCGATCCTCAGGCCCGACATCACCAGGCGCGGCCGTTCGGTGTGCGAGAAAGACATCGGCAGATTCCCATGGATTCCTCCAAATGGATCTGACGAAAAATGGCCGCGGATTTTGGCTTAATCAGCAGTCTTGTATGCGGTGCATACTGTTCTACTTGTACCATTTCCGCTTGGTTACAAACTGGGTGTTAGGCAGGGGGTGCCGGTGGCGTTTCCGGAGTTGGAAGAATCTGTGGGATAAATGCGTTAAACATCTAATTCAAATGATTTGTGGGGTGCTCAGGTGCCCTAAAGCTCATACGGCACCCAAAGCCGAGCGTAGTGTGCGCACCTCAAATCCACCCACGCAGAGTGACTCGATTCGGCGGATATTGTAACGTCATGCGCAAGGGCGGAGTCACCAATTTTTGGTAGGAGAAACGAGATCGTAAAAACATCTCTGGAATAAACATCGAGTTAGAAATATTACGCTTTATAACTGGCGTTCTCGTAAATAAGAATTTCCTTAAAAACTCCTCATGTGTGTTGCGCTGTACCGCCGTGAGACATGGGGGTGCGTGGGGCCGGAATAGAGGCGTGGTTCGAAGCGCACAAATTTCTGAAAATTTAGCTTTGGCCCCGCGGTCATTGACTGGAAAAAAATGATCGGAGCGGCGATCATCCTCCCAACATGGAGGGAAGTCCGTTCCCTCATGTTGGCGACAAAAGTTAATGCCAGCTTCGTGGCGTCTTCTCAGCGCCGAACGTATTAATAATTGGGCCCATTGGCCATATCATGTATAATTGTACAAACATGTGTACAGTGGCAAAAGTTTTGCTGGGTGACAACTTACTCTACAACTACAAAATTAAGCGACCTGAGGACAAATCAAGGGACCTCGAATTGTGACACCAGTGAGTTCACATACATGACAATCCATCCTGCGAGTTGGATGTGTTTAGCTCTCTCAGTTTTGGGGTTCTCGGGGGTAAAATTGACCCTCACCTGAGCGAAGGGTATTCAACCGGCTATCCGGGTGTGTGTTAAGTGTTAAGAGCACAGCCTCTTCCCCGCCATCACGGTGGCAGTGACGTACGATATTTCGACGAGGGACATCGAGGATGGTTACTTGATCAAATGATCCTGTTGGGGGGGGGGGGGCTTTGATGGGGACTCGACACATTCTGACTCAGGTACACCCGACATCAACACGCACGCGTGAGCTACAGCGCTAAGATGACGCGAATGACCAGAGCATTGGCGGAACAGTTGGCGCGGTCAGACCCCATGAACGGCTGTCTCCCCGTGCATGGCTGTCCGCCGTTAACCACGGTATCCCACTTAGACTTTATGTTTTCGACGCCCCACCACATTCACTCTAAGCATACACATACATTGGCGCCCCGTCAGCCCGTTTGTTCCTGGCTCGCGCACGGGCAGGAGCCCCCCTCCCCCCGCCCTCCTTGCCCTCTCCTTTCCAGCACCTTGTTGCCATTGTAATTGCCACGTCCGCGCTAGTCCTTGTCGAACTAAATTACATTTCATTTCAGGTATTTCGGCCGTCCGGTGAAGCCAAATTCATGCCCTATTAAAACACCCCAAATCAGTATTATTATCAGCCTGGCACCGATAAAAATATTGACTACGATACCGATGCGACAACTGGGCCGGCCTGAGGTTTCCCACAACTGAACGATAACTCGTCTCCTTGCCAGTCTCCAGTGTGACGGATCCCTATTTGGACGACGCTCCCTCGTGTCCTGTGCACGGTGGGGTGGCCCACCACTCCTTTGGTCACGCCCACGAAGACGTCGCCTCCGGCGCTTCTGCGCCCTCGCCTCCCACCTACCGGAGTAAGCTTTACAAAGCACCGCCCCGCGGCGCGTCCCTCAGAGGCCTGGAGGCAGACAGCGCACCTGATGGGACGGTTGAGTCCATTGGCAGACAGCTAGCCCCCGGCATGACCTGGGTTTACGCGTTTCAGTCCCCGTGGCCGGCGCGCTCTGGAGACTGGGCTTGACCGGCCTGTCGGACGACTTAGTCCCTTGTTGCCCTTACTTATGACATCGATGACGGGACCCTCTATCCATGACGAACGTCCCGCCAACAAGGTCCTTAAGACCTGGCATACACCACATAAGGAGACAAATGGTAGTGTCTCGATCTCTCCCGTAGGCGTTGCACACCAACGGATAGATCCAGTTGCCGCCGGGCGTAACCCTGCATTCCGAACGGTCCGAACTGGTCTTGGCCATGTTATATGACCAGCGTCTCCTCATGTTGTCACGCCTGAGGTCGAGTGAGCGGCAAATGAGCAAATCGACCGTCTCCTAGTCCAAGAAGAGCGCGTCATGCCTTCGAGTCACGCTACCATCAAACATTCATTTGCATAAGAGAGGGACTGCAATCGTTTGGCTCCTCCTGAATCGTGACCAAAGCCGAGCCGCATCTTTCGGGTGTGCCCGCCGTATATCTCCCTCAGCTACTATTACCATTTCCGTGTGGCTCGGTTCTCGTTCAAAGGGAAACCGGATGCGAATCGGCGAGGAGAAGGGAAGCCGGATACGAGTCGGCGAGGACAAGGCTGTCAGTCTGGTTGAAGCTTTACGAGCTGGCTCTAGACTTAAAAAGAGAGAAATAAAGACCATGCGTAAGCACATCCCGTTCACGTGCGCTGGACGAGATTCAGTTGAGAATTCTGCCGTTCATATAGCCCTTTGCCTGCAGCAGTAAGATGCCCCTGGTGTTCTACTCAAGGCGCCGTTTGTCCGGCGGAAGGGAATGGGGGGTGCCATTATTGTTGATTTGAATGGGCCGAAATGTGTTAAAAAATGAGCATGGTTTTAAACTTTGGAAACCCCATGTTTGCCTAAGACTGTCCATTCTTTTCCAGAATCCATAAGTGAAACAAACCACATGAAAAAGTTTCAATGTTGGCGCCCCAGTATATGGGCAATGTTGGGAGCACGAACAGAGATGACGTGGTCTCTAAAGTCGAACAGCGTTGGCCACCGCAAGCAACACCAGGAAGCGGGACCGCGTGAATCTGTCCTTTGGACAGATAAACAGTCATAACAGCACGAAAAGCAAAGCTCCTACATTACTCTTTCATTTACACCACCACATTCCAACACCATTTCGCGGTGTCCGTAATGACCAATCCGTTCTTATCATCAATCTCAAAATCGTACAGGTAAACTTTATGCCCAGACTACCTTCTACATCCAAGATTTGAAATCCTGAACCGTTCAAAGGTACTTTTCTCAGAAGCGTCATTATTTTTGTCCACCCGTTAGCCCACAGCTCAACATTATCGTTAGACCAACGCTGCGCGACCTAAGGAGACTGTAACGCCTCGGGTCAAGGTTTTTGTTGGTAAGATCTGCTTGCGCTTGTTTAAAACTACGTTACACAATTTGTATGAGTTATCTATAAAGTGTGGAAATGTATTTCTTTTCAAAAGAGTCATCGTTTTCGTTCACCTGTTGACCACGACTCAATATTAGGTACTGTACCGACGCGGCACGGCCCATGGAGACTGCAACGCCTGGCGTCCAGGCTTTTGCTGCAAATATTGCGAGCGGCGCGTGTTCAAAACTACGTTACATAATTTGTATCACTGATCGATTCTGACTGAATGTGAAAAATCTACAGACACACATGGTTTGGCCATGTGACTTCACATCACTGACACACTTCGATCTGGAAGCCGCCTTCGCAGGCTCCTTAACACGCGCCCGGGCGGGGTTTAAATGGACCCCGCGAGGGTTTTCTCCGGAATGGTGTCCGAACGGCGGGACATGGCCGCGCCAAATTTTGCAAAGCTGTAGAAATTTTAATAGCAGATCGTATGCTAACAACAAATAGATGTACCTTGCAAGTTCACTGATCCACGACAGGTCCAAGTCAGGCCATGGATTCAACAGAGTTAATTTCTTGGGAATGTGAAATCTGGTGGAACAACCGAGTGTTTGACGGTGCCATGCATCTCTGAGATGCTTTCTTAGGCAACATAACAATTGAATGCCAAAATTTAATTGACCTAGGGTCGGGTATGAAGGTCAGACGAAGGTCAAAAACCAGCCTGTTGTATACTCCAGGGCTTCCTTTATGATATAGTTTCTGGTGCTCATTTCGAATTTTTTGAAGGCAGGAACTGTATTAGACAATCTACCATAGATTTCTTAGATGTCATAATAGGTCACTGATCTAAAATGGCCCAGGTCAATATTTCCTTTTTAGGAACATACTACCTAGCATAATATTTGTCGCTTATTCAATTGCAAAACTCAAAGCAGTCTTCTATTACATTGGTCACCATGACCTTTGAAAGGTCAAGCAGTTCACATGATCTTCCAAATTTGCCCTAAGTGAACTTGCGTACAGGCCAACACAGTTTGTAAAGTTAGTGTCTCTAGACCTCTTAGTCCCTGAGATTTTAGCTGGGGGTTAAATTGCCCCCCCCCCTCACTCGAGCGAAGAGTATCCAACCGGCCACCCGGGCACGGGTTAATATGTCTGTGGAACCCAGATAAATTTTGACAGAGCTGCATTTTATTGGCTTAGAAGACACTGAGCCACTGTAGATTAGAAGTGCCGGTGATGTATTCCATACAGCCGTCCATCGCCTGACTTAGGCAAGTTATTATTGGCTTCAAAATACAAACATAATTGACCTGGCGGTAGCTCCTGCTTCTTGTTTCCGCTCTGGTTCCGAGGTGAAAATGAAGATAAAAGGAAGATATCCGTATCCCTTGTTAATAAGCCAGCTATATCCCGCGATTTTATTGGGGAGGAAAGATAACCGTGCGGGACTTTGCCCCTCCCCCTTACGGTTATCCCTGTGCAGCCAACACACCAACGCTGCCCCCCTCCCCCCCTCTTGGCAAATATCTGGCTAGGTCCCTGTCTACATACAAAAGCAGATCAAACCGGCTACGTTGAATTAGGGACGATTGGACGTTCGTGGGACCAATTTATGCCTAAGGCAGGCAGCTTCGCGTAGGTTTTGGTTCTGCAGCAGTGTGGAGGAAAGGAAAATAATTTGGGGAAAGTACTATTGCTGGTGTCCAATATATGTTTTAAACACGTATAAATAATAACGCTGAACTATAAGCATGCTGCAAAACAGCCATATGATCAGTTCGCAGGCAGTCCTGCGGCACAGCCGGGCCAAGGTAGCGGCTGCCGACGGCGGACGGGAGCAGGGCTCAGATAGGGAATACATGACAGGAGGAATGGCCTTCGTTCCGAGACTTAGTTTTTTACAGGAGAAGCACAAGTTGCATGGTGTCTGTCATACCGTTTTTGACAGTTAGCATTTGAAGCTTCCGAATTTGTTTCTGCCTAAAGTGCTGCGAGAAATCGTGTCTGTTTAAAAAAGTCGGCGAAATTTAGGCGCATGAAAACTCTTGTGCTTTATGGGCTATCGATTCGAGTTCGAAATTTTGACCAGCCTGTGAGGCAGATACCTCCTCAATGACCGAAAATGCCGATTGCCGAACATTGCGGCACGTTAAACTTTCGCCCCTAAATTCTGGCCTTGCCTGGATTGCGCGAACCAAATGTTGGGGTAAGGGCTCACACAACAAGCGCAGCTTATCGTGAGCTCTGATCCCAGAAATCCATCCATTCAAAAGAGCTCGGATCAAATCTTCAAGAAAGCCTACCCGTTCGTGGAATTTCGGCTGCCCAGGGAAAACAATGTTGAAATGAAAGAATAATCCCGGGAAGCTGGAAAGCCTTATTTGCCGAATGTCATACATGAGTCGAATAGACAAGTTTGTGCACCAGTGAGAAAAAGCTGTAGCTTTATATCTAGTATGGAAACTTTTACATTTAGGTATTCCCCAACTCTGTTATGTAAATCAACACGCGCCCGGGTGGCCGGCTAGATACTCTTCGCTCGAGTGGGGGAGGGGCAATTTGACCCCATGAGATCTCGAAACTAAGAGGGCTAGAGACACAAAATTAAGAGGGTGCGTTGACCTGTACGTGAGCTCACTTGAGTCAAAGTTTAGCTTCCTAGGTCACGACCTTGGGGTCAAAAAGGTCAAACAAGTTCAAGTTTTAGGTTGGTCTCCAAAGTACCCCCCCAGAACGTAGATAACCGTTTCTAAGCAATAGCTCACATTCTCATTTAAAGTCAGTGACGTTGCATGACCTTTGAAGGTCATGGTGACCAAAATGATACAATATTGCTTTGAGTTTTTGCATTTGAACTAAGCAGCAAAGATTAGCTAGGCAGGATGTTCCTAAAACCAAATGTTGACCAAGGTCATTTTAGGTCACTGACCTATTCTGGCCTATAAGAGTCCCATAGAAAGGTGTTAACAAGTGCGGTTACTGCTATCAATATACTCGAAATGAGCACCATGAACTATCCCAAGCAGTAAACCCTAGGGCAATAAAACAAGGCCTGGTTTGATCTTGGTGTGACCCTCATACCTGACCTTAGGTCAATGTCATTTGCTCATTCAACTGTTGCGTTGCCTAAGAAAGCATCTCAGATGTGTATGGCTTCGTCTAACACGCCGTTGTTGGATCGGATTGAAGGATTCCCTAGAAATTGCCTTCGCTGAAACCATGAACCTGATTTGACCTGCCACAGGTCAGTGACCTTACAAGGGTACATCTAAATATGTATATAAAATGATCCGCTATGCAATTTTCTACAGCTATGCAGGATTTGTCTTGGTTACGCCCCGCTGTTCGGAAATCATTCTGGAAAAATCTTCGGAGGGCCACCCAAGCGCCTGTTAAGAGCAGGCAATAGCCCCCATCTCTATCCCCATCCCCCAGTCATCGGGCGTGCTTCCTAGAGAAGCTCCTGAAATATTCCCTATGTCTGCCTCTCACTTTTTGAAACATTCCCAAACCTCTACGTGTTTACAGCACATGTTTATGTAATTATGCGATAAAAAACATGCAGCTTGCATGATTGGTGCCCTTAGAATGGTGTGACATTGCATATAGAATACCAGATGCAAAATATAACATAGAACACTACATAAAACATAATAACGCGAAAACGGGTCGAAGTGGTCAAATTTGCAGAGTCTCATGTAAATTACATGGATGACAGCTCGATTAACATGAGCATGCGCTAACACGCATCAGCACTCCCGTTCAGGTCAACAGAAGTCTGGCCAGCTGTTCCAGCTTTGACAGTAGCGTTGGTCCGCTGTTGCAGCCGGTACCTGTTCACAGCGCCCAATGTCTTCTTCGCCGGCACGCCTGAGCGGGTGTGTCTGACCCTGTTCGACGTGCCCGAGACCGGCAACCTGACGCTGACGTTCAGGAGAAGTGAGAGTAGCCCGACGTTCGCACAGCACACCCAGCAGGTGTCGGGCGTGGCGGGTGAGTACCGAGTCCGAGTGTGGCGGCCCAGGGACCTCGTGGCCACGTGCGAAGCTACCACTCACTATGTGGTCTGAGCTGGCGTTTGAATTGATCTCCGTTGTGGCCGACTCAAGCTTTTTGAAAATGTCTGCTTGATTACATGACATTTCTGGGTACACGGTGCATGCTCACAGGCTAACAATAAAACTGAAAACCAAGGCAGCTAACAAAAGCTTCTGTGCAGCTGTTGTCTTTGCGGCATCTGGCCTAATGTATATGTGTCGGGCACAACACCGAGCTGTATATTAATGCGTTTAGTAAATTTTCTGCCACCGTCTTAACGCTGGACAGCGATTGTAATCCTATACTGGCACTACTAAAGCATAATCATACACAGCACTAAACGTTATAACAGGGATTACAACCCATGGTAGCTGCTAAACTGTGATGTGAGGCCACCAATTCAAAGAGCTGATTGATCTCGTCGGACATTATGATTACCACGATGGGCGGCTGCTTTCAGTTTCAGGCATGCATCTGCACCCCCATGGTATCTACTAACGTTTAAAGTCAGTCATTGACCGGTTCGATAGTGCCGGCGTGTTGGCAATGAATGCCTCGCGTGCATATGCCTGTTTCTTATAACTGGGGACATGACACCACAGCAGTGTACGAGCCCGACCGGAGATCATCGGTCGCTGCTCGCTCTCTCGGCGAGTGGACAAAGTGCTTGACATCGTCACCACTGACCGATCTGAATGTACCCATCCGGTGACGGCGAGGCCAGCCACACCATCTGTCTCCATGAGCGCGCTTCCTGGCCACGCCACCCATCAGTCGGCTCAGCGTCTTGGAGCGAAACCGGCGGCTCCTCGCGATAGCATGGCTTCGTTAAGCCCCCATCCGCCCTGCGGGGTTCAGATACACGTGCACCTCAAAGAGGAAAATAGGGAACACGCAGCAAATATGTGACTAAAACAGTCGTTAATACGATGTCGTATTTCAGGTGGATCTAAACAGACCTGCTTTGCAATTCAGCTACCAAATCAGAGAATTTCTAGCGCCTGGATGGGTTTGGAAGTGACTTACCCATCCGCCGTGGACTACACCATATCAGGAAGTCTACGCGTCCGTATCTAGTAAGTCAAATGAAGTGTCTTTCCACTGAAATTTGCTGCGAGTTTTGCAAAAAAGTAAAGCGGAATTATGTGTAGATAAGTGAGAAAGAATCATGTCTTTCAAAGACATTTTGCTAAGAAGAGTTTTTGTGTAGATGCAGAACCCCCTTCGATATATGTGGTGAAGATATAGCACTTCGTATGAAAAGAAGTCCTGACAGTACAGCCGGGAGAGTTCACGGCTGGAGAACACCACAATGCTTGCAGCAATGCATAACGAGTCCACCTGTCAATAGGAAGTGATCAAGGGATAATCGTGTATCATGTGTATTTCATGTTCATTCTATGTGTGACTGGTGGGTGGAAGGTGCAACAGGTCTGCATGGTAGCCATACTCTGATGTCAAGTTACCCGGTTCACAAATGTGACGCATTCGCGCTAAAGCACCGGATTCAAATGATTATGTTAACACGCGCCGGGGTGGCCGGCTGAATGCCCTTCGTTCGGGTGGAGGTTAATTTGACCCTCCTGAAATATCAGAAAGAGAAGAGCTAAAATATCAAATTCACTGGGTGAGTTGGCCAATACGTGCACTCATTTGTGTCAAAATTTGCATTCCTAGGTCTGGACCCACGGGTCAGATAAGTTCGAAACCCAGATTGGTATCCAAAGTACCATAAGACCGTCCATGCAACCACCGTGAACCTGGATACCTGTTTAAAAAAACGGTCAATGGTATTCATTCAAGGTCAATGATCTTGCGTAACATTTTAAATGTCATGGTGGCTAAAATCACACAAAAGTGCTTTGATTTTTGCATTTCAATAAACGTCAAGGATTACGATAGTCATTCTGTTCCTAAGAAAGCGCTAACCTGCGTCAGTTTAGGTCAATAACCTACTCTGACTTTAAATAATGTCATGAAAGGTGGTAACGCGGCTTTACCTATAAATTCAAAATGAGAACCACAAACCATCCCATACAGCAAGGTCTGGGTAATAAAACAGCTTGGTTTCGTCCCAAGTCTGACTTCCATGCTGACCTAATGTCCATGAAATTTGTTCACGCAATTGTTTTGTTGCCTAGGCAACTATCACAGAGATGCACGGCCTCGTCTAACACTTCGCTGTTCCATGACATGAAACGATGCCCAGCAGCTTGTCTTCGCTGAATCCATGGCCTGGCTTTGATCCACCTTAGGTCATTGACCTTACGAGGTACAGCTAAATTTTGAGTGTCAGACTACTTGCTGTTCAATTTTTTACAATCATGAAAAATTTGGTGCGGCTACCCCGCTCCGTTCGGGCGTAATTCCGGAAAACAACCTTCGAAGTGGCAAATTGGCATTCCAACCGAGCGTGTTAAATCATCCATCAAAAGGATACTTGCCCACAACACAACAACGAAAAAAAACTGAACGGCATCTTATCCAGTTAGGCTGGCAACCACTTCCATATTGGTAACAACACTTCAAACATTCACAGAATAGCGCCTCACACTATACAGTACTCTTACGATACAAGATACAAGCTCCATTATTTCATACCGGCGAATGCCGCGCGTTTCAGTTTAAGCGACGTTCCTGAAGAGCATCACTTCCTTCAGACGGACAAGTACATATACAAGGCGGGCCAGCTGGTCCGCTTCCGCGTCTTCTCCGTCGACTCGAACCTGAGGCCGATTTCGGAGCCGGTAAGCTACACCGCAGGGTCGGGCGCCTCTGCACTGCGCCGAAGCCTCCCAGGTCCCGACCGGTGGTCCCGGCCGATGCAAATAGTGTGTTCCCACCTTGTTCCTGCTTAGGAAAAGGTCCCTCGGAGCTCAGACCGTCACGGAGCCGACTGTTCGGCGTTGGTGGTCTACGAACGAAGTAGGGACCCGCTTGTCCCAGGGTGTACCCGATCGGTGCAAGTTGGCTTTGGACTGACAGTTCATGGCCGGTCCTCCTGCCTTTATGCCTTTCAATCGGGCATTTGATCGTCGGTCCCGAGGGGCTCTTCGGCTCCTCTGCGGGGTCCTCGAGCGCTGTATCAGGCCCACTCTGGTGTTCCTTGGCAATACCGACCCTTGTTAGGTGCCTCCCCTGACCAAGCAGTGGCCGCTCATTGACTTAATGGCCGCAGACAATGTAAATCGCGACACTTGGCCCTGTCCCTGCTTGGGAAATGTGCCAACGTCCCAGATCTGACCTTAAAGTTCAATCTGGTGACGAATCTTGTCACGGTCGCTAAGACTTCACCATAGGAATGAAGTTAAGCAAAATAGGGTTGGTGAAGCCAAGTGGGGAAAAAACGAACACCAAATGCACTAAAAAGCAGGGTAGTTCCCGGATTTGACCCATTTCACTCTCAACGACGCTATGGAACTTGAGTCTTGTCCTTCCCCCTGCAGAAAAGGAAAGCCCAGCCCGATCTAATGCGTTTGCTTGCCCTGTCTCGGCAAAAGTTGCTGTTGTTGGAATCATAATTTTGTATGGTCCCGATCTTTGAAACCAGGTCTCGGTAATAGTTACAGAATTGATGGTATGCGGCTTAAGACGTTTTTGGATATGTACTCCTTGGGAGCAAAGATTGTAAGTTGATTTGGGCGACAAGTGACGTCTGCCATGGAAATCCCGGCTGATTGCCGCAAGACGGGGTGCAGGCGCACCACCCCCGCTAGGCACGCTCGACATGGCCTGTGTTGGCAATCATAGTCGGACGATTACCGTTACCAGCCTAGCCAGTTGGCGTCGATCGTCACGTCTTGGCAATTGCTTTGCCAAATATTCACGTTGAAGTGAAGGTCGACACATGTCAAGAATTTCTCCAAATTAAGACGACTAATAATTTGACCATGTTTTTGGCTGCAAGTATTCTACCGCTATGTTTTTGTTTTCCGATAAGACGTCCTAGCGCAACAACGCAACTTGCTGCAGTCTGTTTGGCTCAAAACATTACTGAATAATGTCAAAACACTCCCGCAATATCACAAAACTGGACCATAGTAAGCAATAAATATAAATCGCGTGGTTAAAGGTATGCAGTGTGCAGAAAAAAACAACACAAAACTCGAGTCAACACGGTACGACCGCGGAGCTTTCAAAGTGTGACTAACTCAGGCAGGTGCACAACTGGACAAAGTATAGCAGTTTTTGTTTTCTTTTATGAGTATTTTGCCTGAGACAGAATAAGCAGAAGCATTCTTTAGATTTTGCATAGTTTGAGCTCCTATTTGTAACGTCCTTCATGTACTGGAGTTCCAGAAAGTTGGGGGACCAAACTCACCATTGGGGGAGAGGGGGGGGGGGGGGGTGGAGCAGATTGGACATTGCGGGACAGGCAGTGGTTCACCCAAAAGAGTACAAGTCGACACCGGTGCGTACTTGTTTGTTTTCGTCATGAAACTTTTATATGACAAAACTCACTCGTAGCTCTTCAATCACCCAATACGTGGCCAGGCGTTACTGATGCGCGCTGAACCAAATCTTGGGTACTCGCGTTCCGGGGTTTTGCCATCGGGCCAAACATAATCGTTGCGCGCTAACATATTTATCCCTGAGTTTAAAGGGAATGTTCCAATTTGTATGGGATTTTGAGCTGAAATAGCCATCTTGAGGACGTTTTGATACAGTTCACGGTCATGTCCTTTTGAGACCCAAAGCGCTCCGTTCCTGAGCCCGCCAAAGTGTGAAAAGGTTTATTGGGAGCCTACTTTAGCCACCTTGGCATTAATGACGTCGTAGAAACGTCATGCGATCGCAGCTATACTACAGGCTGCTTTCTGCTTATGGTCAAAACAGCATGACCACTGAAACATTCGCAAAAGCGATGATACGGCACGTATGATCAATGCGCGGAAGAGGATTGGCTGCTAGCAAGATCTCGCTGCTGAATGTGTGTCGCGAACGCAAGAGTGAGCACTTTTGGGTTGTGTGGCACTCGTCGTGAACGGGGCATTTTTCCTTGGTCAGTGTTATAAAAAAGAACACCACTGTCTGCCGAAAAAAGTTCGGCACCCAGAAAACGAGCATTCTCACGAATATTATCAAACAGAAGACGCGAGGGCAAATCTGACTTTGATTCCCTGCTGGCGTTTTATTCTTCTTCTACAGGCGCATTGCGTACAGACAGCTCGGTTGCACGACAGCTCTGTGTACCGGATCACAGAACCTTGCACGGGCTTCTGGGTTAGCACGGCATTAATAAATTATGGAAACATTACAGTGATTTTAGATACATCTTATGCTCAATATTTCACACCACACTGTACGACAATTTTACGTCTTGAACAAAAAATTGTGCTCCACAAGTACGACCTCTTGAGCCGGATTACCGTGGCACCCGTTGGGACATTGTTTTGAAGGGTGCTCACGGCGAAATGCGGTATTATATTCGTAATTCTGTGCGGAACTTGTGAGGAACGTGCAATTTTATAATTACGAGTGTGCAAGTGTAAGAGCATTGCTGTGGCATTATTTAAGTCTACTGACACCCAATGAAATGTGATATATCAATATTTGCCTCTGCCTTAATGGTTGTGTTTGAACATGGCAAGGTAATGTCGGCAAGCTAAGAGAAACACTAGGACTTGTGTTGCAGATGTGTACAAAGACAATTTGGCATGTCATTATGATGTTGTCAATATTTTAAACCTGTTGATTTATGTGATTGCATATTGTCATTGCAATGTAATTAATATATTGCATGCCATTATATCAGCAATTTATTTTGGCAGTAGGGGCTAGTGCGCGCAGCTCATTAACGCACATGCTCAGCATAGGTTCACGTGATACGGCTTTGCAAAATTGTCCTTTCAAATAACTCTGTAAATATAACGCTGTAATATTAATGATGCACATTCTACTGTCTTAACAAATTTTGTATGCAGGCAAGCATTGCTTGTGAGTCATCAATGTCATAGTCACTGTAACTTGCATGAGGTGCTGGGTGGTGAGAAAGGTGGTAAAGTATTGCAGTTGGCGCCTTGGATAGCACTTAATATTTCATCATGAGCCGCTTGTGCGCTGGCAACTTCATAACTTCCTTGCATTTTTCCCATCCACCATAAGTACATGCACCTATCATTTCTCCAGTCTCAGCATGTTTGCAGTGTCATTTCACCACATGCAAAATTTTCCTGCCATTTTTGTGTAAAGCAGCCTGATGGCTGCAACATGTTACATGGCTGTGAAAGTGCAAGACGTGTTTGCATCTTTGTCACCCACGTTTTGTGGGTTACCAAAACAGGCTGAGGAAGTGTTGTCACTTATGGTTGTTTGCTTTGCTGAAAGTGATTTCTATGTTGTATCAAGGTTTTTGGTCAGTCATATGTCAGATGGGTAGTCAATACAAGAGTGCACGCTTAAGCCATCTTTTCGATGAAATTATTATAAAGCAGTAGGGATTGCAATACAAAAACCATATCACTGCTCATTATGTCATGCCACAGTACACACTGATTTAGTGCCCAAGGCCGCTGTTGACCCGTGCCATGGCAAAATGTACCACGGTGGTTGACTTCTCTATGGCAAGCCTATGAGACAGCAGCTTAGAATTTATGAATGGCTGGTAGGAACTGATTTAACAATGCCGAAGGACTACCGACAGCAAGAATGTCATTGCACTACATTGATTATATGAGGGTTAAATAGTAATTGCATAAATGATCCTAGCAAAAAAAAAAATATTGGTGCCCCAACTTCGCCATCTTCATCATAGCAATGCAATGCTTTGGCAATCAATTCATAGCGACGTAGCATATCTATCAATTTTCACATGACACCGCATTTCCAGTTATAAACAATAAAGAAAGTAACTACTGTGTGCATCACAAGATATCAATGTCATGACTACAGGCAAGGATAGGTCAACATACAGCATTGACAAAAGTCATCATCAACAGCATAGCAGCAACAGCAACAGCACAGCACATCGTGCTTTGATATTAATAATCCGGCAAAAAGCCGGCGATCGCTACGCTGCGTATGTCAGACAGTCCACCAAAGCTTTTCTAACGGCTAGCACCAATACAAAAAATCCACAACCACCTCTAACCCGCCACCCGACACAGCGCCCGCGACGAGAATGCCGGTTGGCGTCAGCTTTCGTGTGCTTCGAGGTATTCTTAAGGTCTGGATGCCAGATGCTGCCAGGTATTGCTGTCGTCACAAAACGATTCCATGACGCCAGCAAACAGTGACATAATGGGGCACAATCTTACAAACTTTGAATTTTTGCGACTTAACACCGCCCGGGGCTAGATACGCTTTGCACGGGTGGGTGGGGTGGGGGTGGGGGGTCAATTTGAGCCCTGAGATCTCTGGAACTAAGAAAATAGAGGTACCAAATTTACAGGACATGTTAACCTGTACGTGAACTCACTATGTCCAAGTTGCAAGTTCCTAGGTTATGATCTTCGGGTCAAAAAAGGTAAAACAAGGTCAGGCTCCAGGTTGGTCTCCAAAGTGCCCCAGAACCAGAGTGCATTTCACTAAGCGACAAATATTACGCTAGGCAGCATGTCCCTAAAACAAAATGTTGACCTCGGTCATTTTAGGTCAATGATATTCTGAACTCTAAGAAGGCCATGGAAGATGTATAATGCGGTTCCTGCCATCAGCAAATTCGAAATGAGCACCAGAAACTATTCTATACAGCAAGCCCTAGAGTAGCAAAACAGGTTGGTGTTGACCTTGGTGTTAACTTCATACCTGACTTTAGGTCAATGTCGTTTGCTCATTCAACTGTCGTGTTGCCTAAGAAAGCATCTAAGAGATGTATGGCTTCGTCTAACACTCCGTTGTTGGATCAGATTGAAGAATTCCGTAGAAATCGCCTTCGCTGAAACCATGGCCAGGCTTTGGCCTGCCATAGGTCAGCGACCTTACAAGGTACATCTAAATTTTTGATGCTAGGCGATCCGTTGTTCTACTGCCTACAGCTATGCAAAATTTGATCTTCAAGGTGGCTATTTCGGTTCTTTCGGTTTCGGTTTGTACAACCTTGGATGAGAGCCAATTGACGCCAATTATACATGACAATAGTACTTACAGATGCCAGATATTGACGACTCGACAGTTAAATTTTTATTGACCTTGGCCAGTGGAATGGCAGGATACGTATGACGTTATCATCGTATTACAATTCCCTGATTAACCTTGAAATAGTCTGCACAAAACAGTCTACACGTCTTTGCGAGCGCGACGCTCAGAAACAAGGGGATTTTAGGTCTGAAGAAGGGAAGACTGCGTAGTGCATCGGGCGACCTTCAAGGTGCTATTTCACTTCAAAACCCTACACAAGTGTGAACACTCTTGACACAGTGCCACACAGTGCTTGCATTTCATTTTTCTAGGTTTTACGATCTGGTGCCCGTGCCACCGAGTAGCTGCGACAAACAACGAAGTTTTTCAATACCACACAAGCAAAATTTTGAAGAAGATAGTTGTCGCTTTCCGCTATTCAGTTTTGGTGTTAAGCACGAAATACTTGGCAGCGTTTTTCGAAAATCAAGGTGCCTTTTCTTTTTAGTTCAGTCTAAGCAGCTTGCAGCGATAACTGCTGCGACTAACAGTGTTTTCAACCTTGCCACACATCGCCCATTAAGGGGAACCTGGGTGCCTTCCCAGTCCGCTCGCACATGGATACTTACGTTAAAGAGAATGTTCCACATCTGAAGATATTGAAGCAAGGGTCAGATATGATGAACAAAAACTCAGTCAAATGTACATATACTTAAGTGGAAAAGACTGTTGAAGATAAAACAATTTCTCGATTTCGTAAATATGCGGGCAACATCATTGTTTGATTGGCGTCTGCCTGCACAAACTTGATTGAAATCCAATTGATGGCTTTATGCCTGGAAGCTGCTCACGAACGCTAGAAACCGAATTGACAACTATACCTTTCTTGCCTTGATCGGCGCTTGGATGTTGGAATGGCAGGATTTGAATGACGTTATTACGTCACGAATGCTTGGGTGACTTTGAAATAGTTTCCCCGAAAAAGCCTGCACCTCTTCGCGGGTGTGCAACTCAGAAGATGGAGAAGCTTATGTCGCAACACGAGCAGGGCTGTCGAATGCACTGATTAATTTTCAAGATAGATATTCAGTTCAAACCCCCACACAAATCTTGAACACTCATTTAATGAAAGGTGTGTTGTATGCAAGGACAAATTTGCGTTTTATCAGCATAATGCGCGTTTGCGCAGCTAAATAAAATTTCCGCGGTTTTCGGTGCGTCATAAATCATTTTTCCTATAGTCATTTAAGTGTGTTTTTAGGACATTCGTTCTCCAGTTTTAAAGTAATTTGAGACAGTCAGCAGGAAACCCTCAAATATGGCCAAATACGAGGCACGTTCTGCCTGACATAATAAAAGGTGAACGATCAGTAGACAGAATATGCATTCGAATATCAGACAAAATTATAAAACATATACAAACCACGCAGATCAATTTTCCAGCCAGTTTCACACCATGGCAAGTTCGAGATGTAAATCACCTGACTGTCATTGGATGCCGGAGCAAGCTCTAAAGTGATGCATGATCTTAGCTATTTGTTTAAGGCAGGCATTCTTTCTCTGATGAGGGTGACTTCGAGCTTATAACGGCGTTCGGACATGATTTCAGAACTGCGTTTTTAGCTAGCCCAGAGAGAGTAAGAAGTTTGGGTTGTTGGCTTACGCATGTGCTGGTCTGGCGCCTCCTCCTGCAGGTGCTATGTCATGCGTCGTGACGGAGATGTTGTTATCATTCCAATGTAGGTCGTGTTGCGGAACCGGCAGTTTTCGTGCGTCATCTTCAACTCCTACACTGCATCGGTGCGCTTTAGTTGATTGCTGTCAGGCTGTTTTTCATTGCAAGGACTATTTGCCTTGCTCTTACAACAGACCACGTGTCTTATAGCATTGTCGTCGTCAGTTGGTGTGATATTTGAGCTGACGATTTCTGCGAAACATTTCAGTTTCATCAGTTCAATTTGGATATAATCTGTTGGTCAATCGTTGTTCGAAAAGTAATTATAAACAAGCAACAGCTTGCACCGTTCAAGCTCGTGGTGCGTGCTGGATCAGCGGGAGCCACATTTTAGGCGCGTCGTAGAAAAAGAACGGATGCGGCTACGTGGTGACGCTCTTGACATTCGCTAGCCAGGTTCGGTATTTGCCAGTATCATTACGTGCGATTGTCGTCACGGAAAAATCCGTTACTGCATCCATATCGATGGCAAGAAATGGCAAACGGCTGTCAACGCTCAGGTCAGTAAGCTCGCGTAGCTCGGAAACTAGAGAGGTTAGGTCTTAAAGGGGCAGGGTTGTCAACTGTACGGCTAATCTTCAATAGGGCAATTTCAATTCAAAACCTCCAACAAAGGTGTAGTCTTCTCTTTAAGAAATTATAGATCCAAAACGATGCTTCATTTTGGCATTGGAAAATAATATATTATGAGTGTGACATGGGAACAAGTTTAATTCGTTGCAGTGTATTTGACAGAAATTGGGCCTACATCGGTACCAAGGCAATAGAAAAAAATACACAATGGTCGGTGTCTTGCTTCTGCAACAACCGTCTGCAAGCTTGGCTCAAACGGCTCAAGCCGTTCAAGCCGCTTTTTTTGTTTGACCAATCACGTGACTTTGCATCCCACTAATCTTCGCATGCACGCTATCACGTGTGCACCTCGAAGAGAACCATGCGCTGCGATGGCGGTCTAGAGAAAGCGGCAGCGTCTCGCGCGTGTTGAAAATAACATAAACACCAACGGCCAGGGATGTAGGCAAGGGGATGGAAAAAAGGGCCGTACTGCCACTGCCCATTGTGCCGAAATGCTTGCAACAGATGCCGTGGATATTACAAGATGTTTTAGTTTCTAACTGAAGCGAATTTTACATTTATACCTGAGGAAACTTTTGGCAACGTGCCATATGATACCATGAGAGAAGTAACGCAGTTTAGGAACGGCGTTGCATCGCGCCTTATACCCATCTACTCGATGGTCTTGCACTTGGTCCTATACGGGCAGCGCTACACAGTTTTTGTTTTTGAATCCCGTTAATGAGTGACGATAGCTAGGTCGCTATTCTAAATTACGCATCCCCTAGACGTGCGTTATTGGTGTCATGTCCCACTATGCTATCCAAGTGTCCGTCGGTGCCGCGGCCGGTTGATCGAGCTGACTCTCTCTTCCCACTGTATTCAGTTGCCGCAGATTTACATCGAATCGCCGGCCGGGACGAGGGTGGCGCAGTGGACAGATGTGACTGGTCAGAGCGGGCTGGTGCAGCTGGAGATGCAGCTGGCCGAGGAACCCAGTCTGGTGAGTGGTGCAGCGGGGTTACAGCGGACCGAGGAGTCCAGCCAGGTGAGTGGCGCAGCTGGAGTTGCAGCTGGCCGTTGAACACAGTGGTGATTGGTGCAGCTGGAGTGCAGCTCGCCGATAAACACAGTGTGGTGATTGGTGCAGTTGGAGTTGCAGCTGGCCGTGAACACATGTGGTGAGTGGTGCAGCTGGAGTTGCAGCTGGCCGGTGAACACAGTGTGGTGAGTGGTGGAGCCAGCTGGAGTCGCAGCTGGTCGATGAACACAGTGTGGTGAGTATGCAGCTTTGATGCGATTATCAAGAGCCCGGTGCGTGCGCGCGCGCGCGCGTGTGTGTGTGTGTGTGTGTGTGTGTGTGTGTGTGGTGGTGTGGTGTGGTGTGTGTGTGTGTGTGTGGTGTGTGTGTGTGTGTGTGTGTGTGTGGTGTGGTGTGGTGTGGTGTGCGTGTGCGTGTGGTGTGTGTGGGTGTATGGGTGTGTGGAAGTGTGCGTGGACCAGTGTGGCTGGTGCAGTTCGAGACCTGACTTTCAGGCGCGGGGCTAATAGGGGGGGGGGGGGGAGGGGCTGAGCCAAAGCCGCTCCTTATATGCAAAGTGCCAGCCGTGATTACCCTCTCGCCTGTCGGTTACGGGCTGAGCCAGAAATAACGGAGCGGACCACATCTTTCTTTTCGCTCGCATATATCTGTTAGAATTATTTCGTGTTGAATCCATAGCAATGCCCAACAAATTATTGTCAGAGTGTTCTGAGCGATTCTCTCGCATTGTGATGCTATAAACGTGGCCACTTGAAAATATCAGATCCTGATTCTGTTTATACCTAGCATTGGTTTTTGGTTGTGATGGGCTAAGTGGATATAGATGATGTTAGCTCAGCGAGCTAATGCGGCTATCGATATCGTCGATTGCTGTATACAATAAAATCCATCGCACCTAGGCCATAGTGTTGAAGTAAGTAGAATGCTAAAATAGAAGATCAGACATCCCAGATAACAATTGCACTCTAGTTAAAACATGTAATATTGGCTAGATACTTCGATAGATGAAACTCTTAGCTGAGACATGTGTTACATGCGTTACATTACACGTGCGTTACGTGCGTTACATGCGTTGCATCCCAAAGTACATACAGTTTCAGAGCAATTCACAATGTGATTAATTTTTAAATGCCACACAAGCCGTGCAATTTACCACACTTTTGTTGTGCTCGCGTAGATACGACTGCACAAAGCCTGGTTAATGGTCTATGCGAGGCATGCCCATATTGTGGAGTAAAACACCATGCATTAGGTAATATCATTTGTCGCTTACATGACTTAAGTTTCTGAAACATGGATAAGATCAGCATAGTATATATGCCCGATCAGCGTACAGAGGCGTAGACTTCCGCGCGGAAGCAGCGGTCTTCAAAGGCCGCGTGTTCTTGGTGATTACGTTAATATGCACGTTTGTTTTCGACCGTTCCATAGCAAATTTATACCAAATTTGAGCTTAAAAGTACAGAAGTCTTCACGAGGCTGACGGATTCTATGGCTTTATATGTCACTGAAGTTCAGCTTCTGTTGGCATTTAACCAAGACTGGACAATTGGGCGTCCCGAATGCAGGGTTAAGAGCGCAGACGCCCTTGCGCGACCGGAACAATAATGTTTGATGCCCTTTGGCAGACGTTATGCCAAACAAAACATGTCGTCGAGTGGGATGGCTTTTAAGCAATCGTGAAATTACAGATGTAAGCGATTCTCTGTCTTCAGCGATGTGTAACCTGTAAGACTGACTGGAGAGCTAGGGAGTGGCAGCCACTCTGCCCTCCAACAGGCAAATTTCAGGTCAGTGACATGATTTTGTGGCGTTACCGTGCAGTAGTCTCGGCACAGTCCGTATACCCTCTGACGTCACCTGACCTTAAGCGCAGCCCCTGCTGCCGGCTGCATGCCTCGCCAGTCAGGGGCACATAGAGAGCGCTCAAAGCGGCTCGAAGCCGCCCCAGCCACGGATGAGTGAATCCGAAGACGAGGGTTTTAACCAACAAAGGTGCTTTAGCAGATAAACAATTACTGCTTTCGCAAAACCCCCTGAATTTTTGACACCTTTCACTAATCCTGGTATACTGAAGGTCTGGCATTTGTTTTCATAAGTACATGCAACATAAAACATTGCTAACATTCATACTATTCGCAGAAAAACAAAGACCTTATGGCCTATTTAGTTTAGACTTTCAGGGATTTGAAGGCTATCGATATCTTTACTCAATGCTTCAGTCAAACATGCTAAAAGCGTGCCACGTTTGGTATTTTGGTTTGGTTGCTTCCAGCTTGGCTCAAAACGCTTATCCCTCGGACAGGCCATGCAGTCACTGCAGGATTAGCATGCAAGGCTGCTCAGTGCTTAACAATATGTCGGTAGATCACCACGGGGGATCTCCTGTGCCGTCTGGCTGGTGGCCCGAAAGCCTGTCTATTCCAGTCTCATTGTTTGCAGGGTGAATGGAACATACACGTAGCGACAAGTGGCGGGCGTAAGGTGAAAAAGACATTCAAGGTCGAGGAATTTGTGTTGCCCAGGTTCGAGGTCAACATCCAGGGTCCTCCATTCATTCTGGGTGACGCCGAAGAAGTGGCGTGGAAGGTGTGCGGAAGGTGGGTGCCAAAGTGTCATGTTCCGAGATGTATTGTGGACGCCGTTGACGGGTGGCCATTCGCGTCATGCGTACTCGATTGCCCCTTGTGAATACTGTGCCGATGACCCACTGAAACGCTTTTTATCCGTACCGCACTAGTGTGAGGCGTATGTGTGGTGACATGGGTGCCTACGTTTACAAACATCTAACTTGGCCATTATTTCGCCCTACGACTGTGCTGTCTGTAGATGCATGTCTTTGTTGGTCCATGAACTGCAAGTGCCTTAAGTTGTACCTTTAGGTTCGATGTAAAACTACTGCAGTCAATTTTAGGTACACCTACGACA
>NW_023596113.1:0-43405 GCF_011947565.3 Pollicipes pollicipes
TATTACTATAAACTATTGCCTCCTCTTGGTGGCAATAGCAACAAGTATGACAATGGCAAAACTCCACTATGGTCGACGGTCGATAAAGACGATGATCAAAGAGTCGACGACGAGTTCAGATAAAGATTCCACAGAGTACGTGAAGGGTACATGAGGGTCCACTGTGGGTTGCTGACAGACGTAGGGCTGCAGGTAACTATATAATGGCGTGTTTAAAGGCACGTAATAATTCCTAACATGGCCTAACACTTCAATGGATTTTTCATGAAGCATAAAATGTGTTGTGCGATGCCTGTTAATCTACAAAGTCATGACCATAAGCCGTACCTGCATTTTGGATATTTGCCTTCCTCACATTGGGCTGCCTGTAACTCGCCCGGTTCGCCTTAGTTTGTGTGATTCGCCCTCGAGTCTTTCCTAGTGACTGTCCTCCCAAAATATCAGCTCAAAGCCCAGCCCGCCCGCCTAGCTTATGGTATAGCCCGCAAAAGCCTGTCGTGCTACAATGCGCTGCAGTGATGCATACGGCACAAAAATACATCTTGAGTGATTATCTAGAGTACTGTAAAGTACTACTAAATGGTAACATACCATGTTGACGGCTTATCTGATCGTGAGTGATTTGATCAATGGCCACAATATATGCAAATGCATATATATATATATATATATATATATATATATATATATATATATAATATATATATATATATATATATATATATATATATATATATATATATATATATCGATATATATATGTATATCATATATATATATATGCAAACATGTGCAAGTTATCAAGTACAAAACACTGTAGCATCATAAGGCCCATCATGTGGGGTTTACTGTATTTGCATTACACCATCACTGTGATAACAAGTGGGGTCTGTAAGAAAAAAGGTTGAGTGCACCACACCCTAACAATAACAGCGAAGCGCAGTGTCCAGCTGTGTTTATATAAGGGACCCACCTTACTGCTGCTCAATGAAATCAAGCTAAAGTTTTGAAAATTGTTGTTGTTATCCCTGAATTTTTCAGTGAGATGTTTGCTTTATGATGTTTGATTGGTTCATCCTGGTTTTCTGGTGCGTCACATCTGCTATGGGAGACTGATACTCTTGCTGTAAAAATAAAGTTGTTTTTTCATAATTGTTTTGTGTTTGGCAGCACACTTTGGTTTTGGGATGATTGAATATATATATATATATATATATATATATATATATATATATATATATATATATATATAACTTGCCTTTATTCCTTTATCTCATTTCATGTCATTAATCTACACGATATATACAATTTTGATAGATATGTTTATATATAATTACACATAATTATGTTATTATATATATATATTATTATAATATATAATATCAACAGCAAACGCACGCCTTGTGCACAAGTACTTATTTCTAATCTCATGTCCTACACTCCGGTGATTATAAGCTGGGAAAACTTCCTTTGTAAGAAAGAATGGTAATGGCTGGAGTAATGATGGGTGGCACATACTGGCCAAGTTTTGCGCTTTGTTGTGCATGTTACAGCCAGTCCAGCAGCGCAGGTAAGTTAGAGTGTTCTCTCTCGGTGGAACATCCAACCACAAGGCAAACAGCAGCCGCTGAAATATCATCGTTTGATTTCAATTGTAGAGTCATTAAAATATCAGCTGATCATCCAATGTCTGCTCGACGAAGAAACGAAGAACTAACAATTATAGTGCGTAGTGTTCCCCGCATCGTGCATGCCGCAGGTTCTATTGTTTGAAAGCTCGTAGGGTTTTAAAGCAAGTAAACCCGAAAAATCAGCTATAATCTGGCTCTAGTTACCACGGTAACTGCCGAACTTGTATGAAGCCTGGGTCGCAATCGATAAAGTCGTGGAAGCTAACCTCATCGTTTCCAGCCATTACTATAAACAAACACTCAAATCTCTGACGTGCCCCCAGGTTGATTTGCATGTCACCTAACACCCAATCAGGAGCATAGCTAAAAGCAATGGTGCTCCACCTTCACGTATAACTGGTATCGTCGTACGTGCAGACTGCTAGTTTACGGGCATTCAGGGAAAAGAGTGATAAATCACCGAGTGACCTCAGATTGCCTTGACGTGTCTCCTTGGAACTTGTAGATCCGCATATATTTTTGCTAGATCTGAGATGACAGTTTTTGCATCACGTTCGGCTTGAACAATTTTTTGGGGGTTATCGTACACATCAGATGGGGAAGCGTCATAAGACGCTCGCCAGCCGCTGCCTTGTAGTTTGTTCTAGATTTTGAGACCTCACGCAGTTACCAGCGAGGATTAAAGAAAATCAAAGCGGCACAAAACCCTACAGCGTCAGCCCGACCAAAGGTGCAGCAATTTGGTGAGGGCGTCAGGGTTAGCCGGCACCTGTGCCGTGGAAGACAGAAGGTGGCAGGACACGGCTAACCGGCGCGCGCTGCGCCGTTCAGTCAGCACTGAGGAGACTTGAGCTTATCAGATATTCATTTACCTTGATCATCCGCTATTAAGCTCTGCACGTGCCTCCGGAGTTGTCTGAAGCATCGCACGCATTTAAAAGGACGTATGTGCAGCATTCATCGTTTCAATGTTAGAGACAAATTAAAACAATAAATGTTACTTGGGTACAAAGCCTCGAATCAGTCAGGCCACGGTAGACGATCACATGGTGTGGGTGGACGGGCCACGCACTGCCTCCACAGCTGTGTTTTTGTCGCGTGGAATCATCTACCAGTGAATGACGCAAGCACTCTTCACTATCGGTTCTTTCTTCTTCCTTTTTTGCTCCGTGGTCTGAGCCGCCGCATCTGCGCCTGGCAAAGTCCAGCCGCTCGTAAATCGTTTCTGAGAAGGCTCGCCCTGAATGGGCCTCGTTTGGATCGAGCATTCCACGCTTGCCGAACGCGGATCCACGGGAGTGCGCTTCAAGGTCATCTGGCCTCGGTCTGGCATGATTTAGGAGGGTCCATCTCCCAGTCAGATTATGAAGTATGGACAGTAGCGACCGCACCGGCTGACAGGCGTCAGAGGCGGGCACGGGGCTGAGCCCAGCGTCCGGCGCGGCGCCCCCGCTGGGGCGGGCACGAACCCTCCGAACAGGGGATGTGTATGTTCTGGACCTCTGCTCCTGACCGCCCTCTCGGCTCGCATGCAGGCGTGCTGCGCTGGCGTAGCTCATGGAAATCGGAGCTGGAACGTCACCCTTGCCGCAGGCCCAACCATGTGGGCTCGTGAAGTGCTCGAGACGTTGGTTTCTGACGACACGTGCGACTCTGCCCCCCCGCTGATCCCAGAGGAGGGGTCCGGGGCTGACGGATCTGACGGCATATATGGCTGACTGTGGGCATGTCATCTCATGTCGACACCAAAGTCGTGAACGTTGCCATATCTGCATATCCGTTAGGCGACAGCGAACTTGAATGCATACATTGACGTATGCTTGCACACATGCGAAAGAGGGTTTGGCGCCGGGAGAGCGCCGAAGCTTGGTGAATTCTACCCTCCGTAACATTCCAGGGTCGTGAAACAATAACACCATGGTGGATCCAACGTGGAAAGGTGGAGCTTGGGTTTCAGTTGTAGCTTGTGCCTAATGTTATCTCAAGTCGGGTCACTGGGCGACGGTATGCAATACGGAATGGTCAGAGATGAGCACTTGGTAGGCCTATTTTGAATGGCCCAGTTTGATACTTTTGTTTTGGGCAATGTATGCATCTGAGGCCATGCTAAGTCAGCAATTCAAACGCAGTTTCTTCTTAAAATGAGAGCGCGCGTTTATTGGTCAAATCCAGTGAGCAGCTTATAAAACGCCTTTTCTTTGCATGTTTGTTTTTTGCAGTGGGTCGTGTGCGCAAGGCTAGTGAAGCGTGTCAACTTGGTGGATAAGGTCGGCGAAAATGTAGATTTTCGCACAAAGGTTAGTGCCAAAAATGCTTTTGCCAAAATATTTTGGTGACGGCCACAACTAAATAATGGAGCGCACTCCGCACAACCTATCATGATGCCTTCATACATAGATGTGATGCCCCATGGCATTACATGTTGCCACACCACGCAAACCATTATTTCCGTAGATTCTTTCCCTACCGTCCCCTAAGGCAATACTGTATCTTGTATATGCTTGAACCTAGCACGCTTACCGCGCTATCAACGCGTGATATTTCTGAGGTATTTGGCCAGAGATGGTAAAACGTGCCGACTTGGTGGATAAGGTCGGCAACAAAAAGGTATATCTTCATCCGAAACTTGCTGCCAAAAATGCTCCTGACTGAAAATGTTGGTGACGGCCGCGACAAAATATTACAACGCACGCTGCTCAATTTAGCATGAAACATCCATTGCAATGTATTTCGTCGCACAACATCAGCAACCCTTTCCGGACAGACAAACCCTTTACCGCAACCTACGACACCACCGTATCGTTTTTAGGCTCCATCTCAACCTGACGACAAAATGTCCTACGATTTCAAGTAGTCGCTCGACTCGGTGACTCGTCGGCGACAAATCAGTGCCTCTCCTACTGCCCGACTGGTCGGCCGACCCGCTGTTTTTACCAGTCAACTCTCGGTGTCCCAAACAAGACAGTAGAAAATACTAGCGAGATCTGAATATGGGGGGGGGGGGGGGCAGGAGGAGTTCCTCTGCCCGCAAGGGTATCCTTCAATCGTTGCGATGCGTTGCTATGAGGTGAGAGGTGACTTTCAATGCACTGCGACTCTGAAAGCGGCATTCCCGTTGCAGTGTATGCCATATGCTATATGTCCTATTTTATGCCATATGGTATCGCGTTACGCTGCTGGCACAGTTAAGCCTGCAGAAATTCGGTCGGCGACAAAAAGTTTAAAAGCGTTTAAAGAACACTTTTACCACCCCTGCCCGTGCGTTTTGCAGACAACTTGTGACACGGGTGACGGAAAGATTGGATTCAATACGTCCGCGACGCATCATATCAGCAGGATGCAGCCTCAGATTGTCAGGCATGAAAACATGAAACGGGCTCCAAAACTAGAGACGGCTTTCTGCGTACGATTGCATGACATCACATGGACACGAGCTGGGCTAGCTTGGGCTTGATTTGACCTTCAATCAGCTCATAACGCAGGCTGAAAGCCAAGCCAGAAACCTAAAGGCCTGGCGGAATATACAACCCAATAAGCTCGGAAATTATACCGACACAATTTCTCTTTAGAGGTCAATCTCACTGTGACTATACCTTAGGGTGTTCGTATTTGTTCGGGGTGGAGGTAAACAACGTGAGCCCATACGATAAACGTGAAATTTTAACCAGCAGATACCCATAATCTCATGGGTGTCAAACGCAAAGCTGTTTGCATTCGATGACACGAAAAAATGGGATATAATTTTGACGTGTAAGCACGACTGACACGACCATTTAGAAGAAAAAAACGTAAGCGAGGTTAAATCTTCTTTTGCATTGCATGGCCCCTTTGACTTAGGATGTGAGA
The DNA here is from genome assembly GCF_011947565.3 of Pollicipes pollicipes. NCBI lineage: Eukaryota > Metazoa > Arthropoda > Thecostraca > Pollicipedomorpha > Pollicipedidae > Pollicipes > Pollicipes pollicipes. Next base: position 5,478 of record NW_023596113.1, read on the forward strand.
TCACGGCTTAAATGATAATGTAACTGCGTGAAAGTTCGTTGAAATGATTCCAAAGTATTGTTGCCTCAAAGCAAACAAACCGAATTTGTCGAATGTTTGGATGTTTTGTCCCCTTTGCAGCCCAACTTAACCCGTTGATTTCTATCCCATATACAATTGCTTAAGGGTTTGTTTTTAGTTTGGATTTGTGACAATTTTAATTCTGATGGCCCCGGGGCCAAGTCGGTGGCTGCTTACCCCGGGCAATGTCAACACCTGCATTTCATTTTTCAGCTGTCAATCAAGCCGGCTTTTTCATAAAAAAAAAATGGAATGCGAGAAGCCAGGTGCCTTGGCCATGTGGGCTTACAGGCCATCACCACGTACATAGGCTAGATAACTGAATGGCGGTTTTCGTCTGCCTGTCCTATTTCCTATTCCGCGCACCCCTGCTGTAACTGCACAATTTCACAGTTAGCGAGGCACAAAGAACACCGCCACAATAACCAGTGCGGAAATAGGGGAGCTTGGTGACCCCATTTGTAGCCTCCCCTACTCGAATCCAGGTTGGAATGAATTTGCCTTATTAATCAGCTAGGGTAGCCCCGACAGGCTGGCGTAATTGCGTGACAGAGTCAGGGAATCGGTGGGAGGATTTTTTGCCCCCGGTAATCTACTCCGACCCGCGGGCCGCCCTCGCCGAGATCGAAAAAGCGAATAGCGGGAGGGAGAGAGCGAGGCCAGCAGTCTGCCGGGTGATTGACATCCACTCTCTGCCATCCGAGCCCAGCTCCACAAATTATAGACACTTTGAAAGGTAATTTGCGGAGGTCATTGTGCTCCAGGACTGCCCTCATTCGATGCGGTTATTCAAATGAATAAAACTGAGTCTGGCTATTTTCTCTGCTGTTCCCACCGCAGATTACACGGACTGGATGCACAAATACACGCACAAAATAATCCCAAAGTGCAGCACGTGATCTCGGTCCACTGGCTCACATCGCAAATGTGAGCATCTAGGAAGCGCTATTGTACCAAAGCATGGATAATGCGATGTTATTGTATTAAATAGAACATATCATGCATGGCGAGCTTTATGTGAAGCTTGTCATTGTCGGACGTTTCAACGCTTGCTCGTTCTTCTTTCTATGGCTATTCATTAAACCGGCCTTCACATTGCCTGCAGCAGTGTAATGGGCATAGCTATTTTCGTATTGGATAAATACGCTGCACCAAGCTAATTCAGAGTTTCCGAACAAAGTCATACTGGTACGGGATCAGTATAAACCCTGAGAAAGGGTTTTTCTTATCGGCTGTGTTGAAGTTCGCATGAATATTGTTTAAAAAATCAGAAGTAGCATTTCGATACGCTTAAGAAAGAAAGTATTTTCTATGGCCATAAGGTTGCAAATTATTCTTACGACCTACGACGGCACCAGGAAAATTGTTGTTTGGATATCCCCTTCGTGTGCACGCCGCACCAAAGGAAATTCCAACGCAGAACGTCACTTATGCAACGGCCGGAAAGTCATGACTACACATTGTCAATGAACGACATGGGCCTAGCGCTGCCTGGGCACCCTCAGGCCTGCTGGTGACACCGAATAACCGGCATGCCACCGAGACGTAGAATTCGGCTATCTTTCCGCATCAAAACGGTATCTAATCATCAAAGCATTCAACATGGCCTGCCCGGAGCGGTTTTTACCGCTCTAAAGCCCCCTTAGAAGCCGTTTTAAAGTCCACTTTGTCTCACGTGATCTCGAGGCTCGTGTCGGCCTGCAGCCGACGAGCCTCACTTGCTGTGCGCTTTTTGCTGCTCGTCTCGCAGAGTGCCCCCGCCTCGCCCCCGACTGAGCCAGACGCACCGAAAGCGCTCCGGTCACGAAGAGCTCAACCGTGCGGCCCGCAAGACACGTGGATGCGCCGAAGTGGCACGAACTGCACGTGAGCAGCACGGAGCACGGGCGGCTTGTTGGGAGCCGGGCGGCTGTTGTGCGTGGATCGCCACACGCAGCGTTGGACTTTCTGGAAATACACTGAGGCGATGCTGGAGCCTTGATCATCGCTTCCTAGCAATAACCACAGAAACTGACTGCGTTCGGTCCTCCTGGTCAAACTCTTTTCTTTTTTCCTGGTTAAGGCTTTCGCTGTGTTCGTCATGATTAACATCCGCTGTTTTCCCTCACTCGCCATTTGTCCCCACCCACGTAGCGTCCCGTTTATCCTGACTGAAAGCTGGGCGCGTTACAATGCACCAGCCGTGCGTGCGCGACCTGGCCTCCCCCCTCCCCCCACCCAGAATAGTAGGAATGCATGTAGTCCAGAGCAGGTTCCCTGATCCGGATGGGGGTAATCTTGGTAGCGGAGGACTCCCATCGGCATGCAATCCGGCCCCTCCACTATCAGGTATTATCCACTCCAGAGCCCTGGATTCAATCCATCACTATTTACTTCGGTTGCGTCTTCACCCGCGGCCAAAACATTATTCATAGTCTTTGTGACTCAAACCGTTTGTTTTTCTTGAGTCTATGAAGCGTTAATAATAGCTTATTTGGATACAAATGCCTTATTAATAGCATCCAAAACCAACGTAAGTGTAACGGCGTATGCTTGGTAGCATAACGTAAGCACCGTCAGCATCAGCAGCGCCAAAACCTTGTAAGCTTTGCGATGAGCTTGTTGAACCTTTAAATTTGTCTACCGTTTTGCCAGGCCTGTGGTTGATTACGGAGGTTTTGTGCAAATGAGTTAGGGCTTTAACGGCTTTGAACTTTTTAAAGCACTAAATTCAATCAGAACTAATTGCTTAAGGGCGTCCTTACAGCGACCTTGCCGCACTTATCAGTGTCATATAACCCTAAAGTGATGCTAGTTCAGTATGAATTGTGCAGAATTTTTAGGAATCGAATTCGAGGCGCCACTCTCCCTGTAAGGCACGAATGATGGAAGGGGCACAAACCTCAAAATTTGAAAATTTTCATCAATTGTCTGCCATGATGGGGCCCTGGCCTCAATGTGCATTATCTAAATATACGGTGCTTCCCATGTGGAGAGAATACTTTTTCACACCACGCCTTCCTCGGTGAGCGCCCCGCGCGGATATGTATAGTTGTGGCCACCAAGAACTGTTGGCTGCGCGTGTGCACGTGCATGGCACATCGGCGCGTTTTCCACCAGCTGATTGCAGGGACCAACGTGACGCTTCCCGCCATTGGCGTCATGGTAATGATGACTAATGATCATTAATGACGGCGCGCATAAACACACGGTCCATGTGAGATACAGTTGACGCCCTGTTTGAAAATGTTATGTCTCTGGGAGCAGTGGGTGAGCTGTGATCATACCTCAGTGCCCTCCTAAGCGTGACGTTCCCGCAGTCGTCTCAGTCGGCTGTCGTGCTGGCTGGGCCAGACTTCAGTCCGAAGAAAAATTGCGTGAGACCGGATTTGAATAAATAGCAGCGGGTGCCCCGACGCTTGTCATATTCCCAAAAGGCGATAAAATGGGAAGAGCTAATGGGGGGAGGAGCTCCTGGCAAAACCGATGGCCTGTCACCGTGCCTCGTTCAGCGTGTTCACCGTCACGCATGATAAATGAGTACTAACGATCGGGGTATCGTCGAAGGCATAACAACACTCTAAAGACGCAGAAGAACAGGTGTTGACACTTGTTTTCAGTGAACCGTCATAATATCGGTGCTCTCAACATGCCATTGCCGCTTCCGCGTTTACACTATGGGACACTCCTTGCTAACAAGCAATCGAACCGTAATCTCAATCCCAACTTTTTCAACTAAGGCCGTCACATTTCGCGACAAGGAAGGTAAAACTTGACCACATGTGGGCTATATGCGTTCGCGACGAAACAGTGCACGGATTCCGGTTCGCCTGTCTTATATGCGTGATTTTCATTCTTGATTATATGCATATATATATATATATATATATATATATATATATATATATATATAGGACAGGAACACGACATGACATTGACACGACAACAACTGACAGAGACAACACTGACATTTTTACGGACGTGTAGTGACAGAAGACGCCTTCAAATTTGGGAAAGCATATTCATTAACGAACTCTCTCCTGCCTTAAACAGACAGACAAATTCTTGCAGAACTCTTGAGCTACTAGGTGGTGGGCGGTGAGCACTTCCGATGTGATTGTGACAATAGTGTTCCCATTGTGTCTTTGTGATGTTCCCATTATGAGTGTTTTCTTACATGTATGAAGATGAAAAGTAGCAATCCGTCTTACTTCAATTAGTTTGTGCTTCATTTATGCTCTCCGTACTAAAAGATGTTTTCCAACAGTAGTGCACAATTTTTTCATCCTTGTAAAACTCAAAACTTATTTCTTGTGCAATTAAGTCTTCTCCGAAGATGAGATAAGATCTCGAAACGTTAGAATGGAAGTAGTGATAATATATATATATATATATATATATAGATATATATATATATATAACCTTTGATAAGGCGCTGATGTAAATATTCACGGAAGTAATATGATGCCTCGCGACTTTGCTTTCGGGTGTATTGCTGTGATCATCAATGGGATAAGCAAAAACAAAACACCTAAAACTGTTTGCCATACATTGCGTGCTTAGGTCTTCCTCAGAAGCGTTCGCAGTAAACACAAAAACATTGTTAAATGACACACATCATGACAAGCAACGTCAAGCTAACTGTTTCAGATTGATGTTGATGTTGACGGAGTTGGCTGAGCACCGATGTGGAGTATATGACATCCCTGGTTCGTGTGTCCACTACACAAGTTTTCTTAAAGACACGTAGGTTTTAAGCTCGGAAAAAATTGGCAAGGAATGGATGCATTTAAGCCGCCACATTCTTCAAAGAAGCGTTTGATTTGTTTCGTCTTTACCTGTGCACGGACACCTGACTCTCAATGACAACTGCAGGCTTCATTTTTCTGTCTCGCACGGACACACACGGACAGGTGCCATATTGTACTCCTTAATGCTCCAACGACGAAACGTAACTGCGGATCCAATTGAAAAACGACCTTTACCACATGAAGGCTAGGAAGAGCAGGACGTATTTTGGGTCACTGGGAAGGCATTTGTCTTCACATGGAATATGTCAGCATGTCCTTGGCCCAAGCTAGTCAGAATTTCGAATTAAAATCCATGGCCCAGAGTGCCTAATTTTTTCATGCTCCTGCATATCGCGAAATACTTTTGAAGAGATGAGTTTTGTCACATAATTTTAGCCAGTAGCAAATTCGGAATTTTCGGACATCTGCCAAAACAGCAAAACACATGTTCTAAAACCGCGGTTTCTCCTGTAAAAGAAGGTCTTAGAATGAGATGCTTCATTTGAATATAACTTCCCTGAGCCCTGCTCCAGCCCCTGTCGGAGGCCTCCAACCTGGCCCCCTGGCCCGCCCGTCGTCCGTCGACGGGGGCTGCCACCCGCATGACTGACCGCTAACTGAGCGTGTGATTGCTTTGTCGCATGTCTGGGGATCGGCGCCACCACTCATTGGTGAGTGGAGCTGGCAGGACGCCTGCTGTGCTACCTATTACGGAATTTTCTACCTTAACAACACAATATATAATTCCAGGAAAGTGCCCCGCCTGAGGCTGAATTGGTTCCAGGGTATTTACTCACTTGTCCCGCCCCAAAATAATCGGTTGATGTTTTCAGCGGGGCCGTAGGAGAAGAACCAAGACTATACAAGGAGGAGAGGAAGAAACCAAAACTATAAAACAGACAGAACGACGCTTAGGTGGAACGAGTGAGGCGGAGTCTGCCCCAACATATCGGCATTTACCAACTGTGGATAGTAGCATGAAATGCTATCATTCACAACAGGTTTTTTCCCGCTAGCGTTGATTCGCAGTGCACTTATTTGGTTGCCGGCATTGCGCGGGCCACTGAAGTAATGAAACGCACGAAAAATGGGATAAGCTTGCTATGACAACACCGTCTGTCATCATCATCGTTGTCGTCAGACCTTTCAAAGTAACTAGTACACTACGTTGGTAACATTTTTCCGTTATCACGCACCAATTCGTTAAATACGCTTGCATCTGGCCCATAGGACAAAATAAGAGCCAGGAGTGTGAAATGGAAAAGAATTGCATGATGATGCAATATAAGCGCCTGTAATTTTACGGAATGATTGAGACGAGGCATGAGTATCATGGCAGGAGCAATTGTTCGGACTACAGTCCCGTATGGTGTGTTGAATGCACACAACGTGTCGGCCATTGGACCTCTCCGACCGTTGTCCGACGTTACTGAGTCATGAGAAGGCCTGCATGACGCTTGGATTCCAGCCATGTACAGCGTCCCTAGCCGGAATTCTGGCTCTGGAGCTGCTGGGGATTCGGACCAATCTACCAACTGAGCTTACCGGAGGGGAGCCGCGTCCCAGGTTGGCTCTGTCGGCAGGGCACTGGACTGGCCTCAGGAGACCCTGGTTCGAATTTCAGCAATTCAGGAGATAATACGGGCGGATGCGCGTACATGGCTGGGGAGCCAAACGTCATCCAGCCTTCAGGGCTCAGTAACACACGACGACGGTCAAATGTTTTAACTGGCCGAAGCGTTGCCTACGTACGAACACATCCCACGGGGGAGGACAGCCCGAATGATAATCCCATTCGTGACAAAGGCGTCTCCGGAGCAAAGATCCGCGGCCATGTTGATAGTCGCGATGACGTGCCATGGTTTTCGCTCCTGTTAATCCTATTTCACGCATTTCAGATTTGGCACTAAGTTGGATCCACGCCTGATAGCGCTAGTGTGAAAAGAGCTATCAGCAATGTTGTCCCCCCTCCCTGTCCCTGCACATTTGTCATCGGAATATTTGATGCAGATGTAGGAGTAGCCATGTCACGGACCATGGTTCACATATAGAGTGACTCGAACACAACGCAATATTTGTTCTTTCCCCCAAGTTTTCTCCCCATGTTGCAAGAAAGGGGACAGACACCTTTAGAGACCGGATAATTTTGCCTATTGCATATGCTCGTCGGCACAGGCTGAGAGATGTTCAAACAAGCTTGATTTTTAGAATAGATGTGTTTCGAATCGCTTCCGTGGCTGGGCTACGGGTTCGGAAACGCTTCCTTATCTAAGCTTGTAGCTTGTACGGATACTTGAATCCACCACCCCACATTGCGTCGCCAGATCACCGGACAGTTTTTTGTCTGCCATTTCGCCAGACAGGGGATTTACGTGCCGTACAACACAGCAGCCCGAGCCTGAGTCGAGCCTCTTTGGTCAGTGGCCGACTGGCTTCTATATCAGTCGAGCCAAACAATGTTCGCCCCGCCCAGGGCTGTCTCGCACCCAGTGCCGGATACGCTGGATAAACGGGCCAGCATCCTTCTCCTCGGCACGGGAGCGGCAAATCTGTACATCTGTTGCGTCATGCAAGCATGTCTTAGAGAAGATTTGGGTCCATACAAAAGCATGACCAGTGTGTTAAGGGCCGCCGCTACGTGGAGCAGCAGCTCGGTTTTGGCAATAGTGGCGAATGAGTAGCGGACTGCCAGTTGTCAATGTGTAAATAAGCGCCAGCGGAAGATTGCGACAGCACGATAGCGTGGTTATTGAGACAACATTGTGACGATGTTACGATGTCATGTTGCTGTTGAAAGCTGCGACAGCACGGGCCGCCAGCAAAAATTAAACCGCATCACTCAGTGCTCCGGAGTTCAGTTTCGTGTGGGGGACTCCTCTCACTAAAGACGTGGCACCGGATGTCTACTTCGTGACCACCGCGCACGCCACTAGCCTCGCCCCTTCAGAATTACTCTGAGGTCGGCAGGCACCCTCCTCTTGAGAAAAATCTGCTCCACCGATACATATCAGCCTCAGACATCGCTGATCGTCGAGAAACGGTTCTTTAAGTGTTGCTACTTTTCTTTCGTAGGAAAGTGAGCTGTTTTGCAGGTCATTGTAGCTGGCTGTATCCTTCATTTGATCGAGCCACTGATCTAAATATGGCATGAAGAATATCCTCGTGGGTGAGCCCTGACCGCTTTTCCTATTTGCAGCCGTAGTGGCATGAAAACTGTTTAGCGATTCGCTGGTATGCAATCGGAGTAGCCTCGTTAGCTCAAAGATCAGAATGTTTTACCTGGGCGGAATTTAAACGCTGTCCGAATGGGCTATTTTCGACCGCCGTGAATGTCTCAGGTACGTGACCAAGCCCTCTGGAAATAATTCACAAAAATGTTTTCCTTGTCGTACCACGTTTACCTTAAGACTGCATTTCGGGCGGACAGCGGAGTTTTGAATGTCATCCTCCATGTTTGCAATACCATGCCTGTATATAATACCAAGGCTGTAGAAGGTTGCTGAGTGGCGACAGTTTCTAATACTCTGGTTACGTTCATCTTTCCTCTTCTTTTCCCGTTTCTCCTGAAGGGACTGCTCCACATTTAAGGACGTTGAGTTTTTGTATTGAATTAATCATGGAGTTTTTACAGGAGGGTTTTGTACTGTGTTATAACTTGCACATTTACTTAACTTGTCGTGTTTTAACTTGCACTTTTTACTTTTAGTTAAGGAATTTTTCTGCAGTTATTCAATTCTCAACCTCATGTTTCGTCATATTGAGAAGGCGCCCAAGTGCCTGCACCATGTTTGACGAAAACACGATTCGTGGTCGCAAGATACTATCAGGATCCGCGATTTGGCTCTTTACCGTTGGGACACCTGTTGCTGCATCACCACAAACACGAATGTTGAAATGGCCATAATTTTTCTTGACAATAAACACAATACAGCCAACGGGGGTGGGGCGTTCGCGTGACGTATGTTTGACGTCATGCATGTCTGGGTGACTTTCGTGTAGGCGGCACGTAAGAGGCTGCACACGTTCGCATGCATCAAGCTCAGGCACACGAGGGTTGAACTGAGCGATTTAAAAGAGCAGGGCTGTGAACTGCATGGAACGGTCCATTGCAAATGGACTATCTCAGTCCCAAACCCCCATACAAATGTGGAACAGCCCCTGTAATCCCAGTCTTCCCATCACCAACTATAGAAGGCGGCCCACCAAAACGTTTTTCATCCACCGGTTGAGCATAATATACCTCGTCCCCGATCTTCACACAAATGTAAGACCCCGCGCAGTATAACGATCCCCGATCTTCACACAAATGTAAGACCCCGCGCAATATAGCGTCCCCGATCTTCACACAAATGTAAGACCCCGCGCAATAGAGCGTCCCCGACCTTCACACAAATGTAAGGCCCCGCGCAATATAGCGTCCCCGATCTTCACACAAATGTAAGACCCCGCGCAATATAGCGTCCCCGATCTTCACACAAATGTAAGACCCCGCGCAATATAGCGTCCCCGATCTTCACACAAATGTAAGACCCCGCGCAATATAGCGTCCCCGATCTTCACACAAATGTAAGACCCCGCGCAATATAGCGTCCCCGATCTTCACACAAATGTAAGACCCCGCGCAATATAACGTCCCCGATCTTCACACAAATGTAAGACCCCGCGCAATATAAAAGCTGGTCGAGCATCGTGTTTCGCGTTCCGAACCACCACAATCGCGTTAACATGGCACTGGTGCGGCAATTTGCTACATATCGAGGCCAGCTGACGTGGAGCCCTTTCCTAGTCAGATTTCGTCCCTCACGAAGATGGAATAAAGAGCTGTCCCAGCTTGTTGACACCGGAATCTTTGGTGATAGGAAGTCCGACGGAAAACTAAACGCCGCACTTCGTTGTCTGATCTTGTCAGAGACGTAGTTTAGGATGGACAGTCCCTTCCCCGCCCCCTTCCTCCGAGGCAAAAGAGCGCGAATATTGAGTGATTTGCCGCAGCAATTGGCCTCAAAGTCGCATGAGGCTGGACGAAATTTGACATGTTGCCCCCCCCCCCCCTTCTGACGGAAAATTCTGGCTACGTGCCTGAATGTTGCGCAGCCCATAACGCCGCAACAGTGGTTGCAGTGGTCAATTTTTGGACATAAGTCACCTACTTTGTGATAGCGATTCGTCCTCCTTTGCCGCAGGACAAGATTCGCCTGCCCAGCATAAAGCCGGGCACCACTGTCCAATATGCCACATACCACAACCGTTGCAAGTCGTCGGGCACCCATCCTTGCTTCGCGCATGTAACTTTCGATCTTACTTAGTTGTAACAATGTTATGGGGATAGAGCCAACTGAATTTCAATCATTGCTCAGTGGCTATAGTACCAGCCGGATGAATAACTATTCGGAGGAATAGACATTTGCTTGAATCCCCCGTTTTTCGCATCATAGAAAGTCGGATGCTGAGCATGTATTGTTCACTTTCCCGTGTGCACTTTTGAGAAGTGGTCAACAATTCCACATACGAAAAGAAAGATGCATAGAGCTATGCAATATCTCAGCCAATGAAACTCACTACAACCCCCCGTATGCACGAGATCCCGGGCCCCAAGAGTCCCGACTTGTCGAATTTATTGTATAGTATTGTGTAACGTGAAATAGCATTGTATTGTGGCATGTGCCAAGCAAGAAGAAAGCGGTGCCCTGAATGCATTTTTAGTGGAACAATGAGAATTGTGTGCTGTTCCATCCGAAAACCCGCATGCGCCCCTGTTGAGAGCAGTAGGTCTTCCGACCAAGTCTTCCGTGTGTACGTCTTCCGCCAATAGGTATTCTAGCAATAGGTCTTCCGGTAGTAGGCATTCCAGCAGAAAGTCATCCGAGCGTAGGCATTCCAGCAAAAGGTTATCCGAGCGCAGGTATTCCAGCAAAAGGTCATCCGGGCGTAGGTATGCTAGGCTGCATGTACTTCGGTAAAAGATCTCCCGGACTGACTCCCTTACAATCGCAGTCATACGAGAGCCAGACATAGACACAGACGCACCTGTTCTAGAACGTCCAGTCATCGTCCAGTAAACTCATGGACAGACCTAGGTTCGGCTCCTCGAAACGTGAATCCTTTTGCGTCGGGAACGCGCGACACGCAGACCGACCAGACAATGGCGCATTGTTCCCACACGCCGCTCCCACCGCCACGCCGGCGGCGTCCAGCAGCGGCAGCGGAGCGAAGCGGCCGGCGGGGCTTCTGCAGCGCTGCCGCGGACATCGCGGTACCGGTACGTATCGCGAGGAAGCGCCGGGCGTCAGCACGCGCCACCCTTCCGGGCCGCGAGGGATAGCGACGGTCTGGTACGCGTTATCGCTATCGCGGCGCTCGTGGAACGCCTGGACGGCTGGCGGCGGGCATATCAGCGCCCATGGCGCGACAGAAAACACTCCCGTTCAAGGACACTCATGACGCCAAGAACGCGTTAAAATGCGGCATTTATTAAACCGATGTAGCGAAAGCGCAGTCCGAGTGCCCGCGGCTGACTGCATGAGCGAAGGTCATACGAACGACCTCCTAGTTGTCACCCCCCGCAGGCCTCGAAAACACCGCTGGATGGCCACTCCACCCCATGGCCCGGCGCTGGACGCGCCCGTGCGCCTGGCCGGCACACGTCCGCAACCCGCCCCTCAACAGCCTTAACAGCGTTACCATGCGCGCGCAGCCTCGGCTCGTCAAGTCAGTTTGACCTTGAGCGTGCTGGCGGGACGCGCGATTGTGTTCGGTGTGTACTTCTGAGGCGGGAGGGGGCGGGGGCCGGCCGGCATGGAAGGCGTAGCGCAGACAGGCGGGCCCCACCCTCGCGTGCTGCTGGCCCGACAGTCTGTCGTGGGTCGCTTTTCTGCTGTCACGGTGTGTAAACTTCATGTTTGTTTGACTCGCATGCTGGCGGCTTCAGTCTTTGGCCTGGTTTTATGAAACCAGACTGCAACGCGATAACTTGAAACGTGGCGTGGCCCAAGCGTGTCATGGACGAAGAAGTGTGATCGTCACTTTCTGCGTTAAAACGCCCTGCTATTCGAATACGGAAGCGCAGGATTGCGGGGTGCTGGCCCGAAGGCATGTAAGACGGTGCGTGTGTAGAGGTGCAATCAGTTTAGCCCAGGATGAAAGTGATTGCCCCATAAAAGTTAATGGCAAAAGATCCAGTTGTCTGAAATGTTTTCTAGTTACCTCGTGCAGAATGCCAGTGCGGATCGCGCGCGTAGCGGTGACATGTAGTTCTAGACACTGGTTACCAAGGTCTGCACACTTCGTTCAAAGTCGCGAAATATGAGCTGTTCAGACGAAACCAGTCGGCTGCCGGCTGAAATATTCGTGCTCCCAAGCAAGGTGCGCTATTTTCCCGTGAGGGTTACTGTCGCCCTACGCAGGTGCACAGATACTTATAAATACGCTGCAATTTCAGTATACAATTGCGTAAATACAATCGCAGCATGGCGTCACCAAAAAACCTTTCATTACCTGTATGCTGTAGCCATGCTACTAATACCAAAACTGCCCGACATAAATGTACACGGACCAGACACTCTTGAATGCGGTTGGTGCTTTCCGGCTTAAAGAACAGGGGCCGAAAAGAAAAGCTCTGGTGCGTCCCCATTGTAATTGCCATCCATTGTTACTGTTAACAATCCCGTCCAGATCCGCAGAATGCAATCTCGGCAAAAAATCACGGAAGAAGTATGAAAAAGATCCATAAAATCATACGCATGTTTGCAGACGGCAAACTTCCCTGCCGGTTCTTGCGGACCCATCGGGATGCGGTCCAGGCTTCTGGATCCCAAGGGGCAGCCGTCACCTCTGTCTGAGAGGCAGCCCTCACCTCCCGGCCAGCCCATGCCGGCCAGGCTAGGGCGCGGTTCGACCCGCACCAGCCAGCGGCAGAGAGGTGCGGCCGCCCACCGGCGGCCTGCGCGCATCGGATGGCGCCGCGGGTCGGCGAGTGATTGCCGCCCTGTGCCGCTGTTCGGCGCGCAGATCGGTCACGTCTGACGTCCGGCGTTCGGACTGCCCGCGGGGCGCCACGGTCCCGCGGGCCCGCGGGGCGCCGAGGTTTCAACGGGCCGCGCCCGAGCCGGCCACCGCGCCCCGCACCCGGCGGCCAGCCCGGTCATGCCACGCTCAGATGCACCCGCCTGGCTCGGCTGTTTTTTGGCCTCACGAGCGCCGGTCCCGGCCGGCTTAATCGCCTCGGCGCATCCAAACAGACCATTTTCTCTCATCTGATAACACAGAATGGATCGCTTGAACCGCCTTCGATTCCGGGAGCTCGCTGTTTCATTCTTCTCGCGATCTGGGCGCGGAAGCGTTTGGCAGCAGATGGGGAACACGTTATGTGAGCTTTGATGGGATGAAGCGTCCAGAAAGAGATGACGAGCACTAGGTGGATCACTAAGATTATATTCGATCCGTGAGCCTGTCCGGCGCCAAGCGCCAGCACACTGTTGCTTAACTCTACCCTTGTGCAACGCCATAACCGGGCTGAACAAACAAGGTGTCGCGTTCCCATACGGTGGCTAATCACTGCATACTACGGCGCGTGCATTTAATGCAGCCGCACTCCCCGTCTCGATGTTTGCACGGGTGGCAGTTGTATAACCACACGAGAACCCGCGCGACGTGTGAATCACAACACGAGCCTATTGTTGCCGTTGAACCGTATTGTCACGTCGCTTAGGGGGATGATCGGAATTTTCGCCAGATGGCATTTCATTGAGAAATTTGGGAGCGGCAGAACTTGTAGGGATTTTTGAGAAAACAAGAATATGGTCCAAATTGAATGGCAAATGACCCTTTCTCCATGGGTTGTGGTTAAAATTTGGGGTCTCGGTAAAGCGGAGAGAAACCCATCTGTTGGCCAATTTTGGGGTAGATTTCGTTATTTTTCACTGGTCCCACAACCCATATTCCTATAAATACATCCTTGAATGGATGTGTCGCAAGCTGCTCAATTTCACCCGCCAAATTAGCCTCGTGTCATTGATAATCGTACAATTCACTGGAGCTAAAATGTTTTTGGTTCATACGATCATATGGTGAGACTTACAAATGATGCAGTTTGCTTGTCCTTTGTGATATTAACACCAAACCATCCGGCCGTGCTCGATGCCATATTTGGCTGCAGGGAGAGTCAGTGGAAGTCAGCCAGCGCGGCAGCCGCCGCGGCATCCTCCTGCAGCTCTGAAGTTGGTTACTAGCCTCCCTGCATTAAATTATACTGGCTGATCTCGGTGGCGGAAGTGTCATCGATCATTGTAGGCATCGGTGGGAGGGACACCGGTCATCGCAGGTATCGGCGGGAGAATCACTGATCATTGCAGGCGTCGGCGGGAAGAATCACCGATCATCGCAAGAGTCGGCGGGAGAGTCACCGATCATTGCAAGAATCGGCGGGTGCGTCACCGATCATCGCAAGAGTCGGCTGGGAGAGTCACCGATCATCGCAAGAGTCGGCGGGAGAGTCACCAGTCGTTGCGAGAGTCGGCGGGAGAGTCACCGATCATCGCAAGAGTCGGCGGGATAGTCACCGATCATTGCAGGCGTCGGCCGGAGTGTCACCGATCGCTGCACAAGTCGGCGGGATTGTCCTGTCGCTCTGCGTCAGGGTTCAAAAGCCCTGCGCTCCACTCGTTGAAGATCCAATATTCTCCAAAAGTGAGGCACTGTTAGCACACCAACAACAGCCTGGATGCCAAGAGCCGGGAACGATTGACTGGCACATGCAGTGGTACCAGTGTTCAAGGAGTTTACCGTAAGCCGAAATTTCGACTGCATCAAAACTGGCGCCCGTTAGAGCCAGATTTCTGGATGATTGTCTGCAACCATCAAGCATCAGTTTCCCAGCATTTGACGAGACGCAGAAGTTACGTTTCAGCCGTCGTTTCAATCGTCCTTTCCTGAGAGCGCCACCAGCCCGCTCACACCGGAAATCAGGGACATGGCCAAAATGGGTGCCACGGATGTCATGGACCGTCCCTGAGAAAAACGCGCCACACCAGGATGGTGTGGTTCCGTAGGAAAACGGTTGGAATGTGACAAAAGCTGACGTCTGGCTCCTCCTTGAGGACAATTCTGGTCAAGCGCCTCACGAAAGCCTGCAATTTTCGTTAGCATTTTTGGTGCGCCGACCGTGAAGGCTTGGCCTCTAACTCGCGCGTCTGTCCAGCAGCGCGACTCACTAAGTTTCTGAGCCAGTTCGAGCACGCCACATGGCATCTCTGGCCGCCACATGGGCCGCGCCGCTGGCGCAGTCTCGAGGTCCTCATTACCGCCAACCCAGCAGCTGTCCAAACGCCTTCAGAGGGCCGCCGAGGGGCATTCCGGCCGGCCGCCGAGCCCGGGCGACTGAAAGCGACTGGAAAAAGCTGCCAGCACCACGCTGCAGCGCCGGCGGCGGCGGCTGCGGCGGCGGCAGCTGCGGCGGCTCGCCAGCGTGGCCGACGCCGTCTGGCCGGCGGCGCCGCACCATCGCTGTAACCGCCGCGGCGTGACCGAGTCGGGAGCGTATCTGGTCCCGCATCGCTGCGCTGGCGGCCCCCTCCCCGCGCCAGTCATGAAATGGAAATCGACTCGGCGCCCAAGGTCACGGTCAAGGTGAGCCGGTGAAGCCGTGCCGGCGGCGGCGGCGGCGGCGGCGCGGTCTGCTGCGCCATTCGGCGCCGGCCGCCCATCGGGGCCCCGCGCGCGGCTGAAGATGGCCGCCGGAAGTCGCGTACTACCGCCGGAACGGGCGTCGTCGCCCGTCAACGTCTAATGCCGCTGAGAGGAGTGCAGCCACGTCGTCTGCAGGGGCGGGGGAAAATGCTGGGGGGACCCCAGCGGATTGTATCAGGTTTGTGCCTCGGTTTTCAAGAATTGCGTCCTTATTATTTATGTCTATGCGCATGCATCGATGCGTTGGTGCCATTCACCTGTTTGAGGTACGGATGTTTCCACTTTTCCTCCAAATCTGAACTAAAATTTGTCGTTTAGGGCATCGTCTGGAATCGTCGTGGATTTTGATTACTGGGAATGCTGCTGATGAACGAGCACTTAGGCAATGGTTCAGTCACATGTGATCGCAATGCGTCGCAATCTTCTATCGCTTAAGCTCTCACAACCGGACAGCCACCCGCGGACCTGCGACGCATCACATGTCTTATCGAGCGCCAAGTACCATGGCGTCCTTGAGCTGCAAAGTAAGCACGGCCTCCCATGACATCACTGAAGAGCTCGCCGAGCCCCTTATGGCCGCCAATTTGCAGCTATTGTGTGTAATGCACATTGTGGTCGTGCGTGGCATTTCATGTGACATTTGTGGCGGGAAGGGGTCAAGTGCTCACTAATTTTTCAAGATCGCGGAGAGCCGCGACGGCATCGATCGTTGTTACATGTTCCGATGGACGGCCCGAAGTGACAGGCTTTCAGAGCAGCTTGGGGGTTGATAGCGTGTCGATGAGTCGCGCGCCCCAGTAAACTTGGCCCGGAATTCTGTCATCGATAAGCCGTGCCTAAAGATAGCCACGCAGAGCTATCTGTGAAGGCTCTCAGAGACTGCGCGCTGCTAACCCTATTAACTGGTGTAAATTGGATCCTGTCAGTGTTGTCTCGTCCCCAGCTGGAGCACATCAGGGACTGGTGAGGGGTCAAGGAAAACGGTGCACCTTTTATCCGTCGTGTTACGTCTATGTAGGTCCTATCAGACGTGTAATTTTGCTAAAGAACAGTTGGGCGACGGTGCTGCCTTAGATTATCATTTCAAGGGCATCGAAGTTTTAGCTCATAGTTTGTTTCGTGTTTGCGTGAGTCTTAGTCACCGGCCTCGTGATTATAAGCAGAGCGTTCCGCCACTGCGCTGCGGAATTCCCGTCCCCATCACTCCGTCGTTGCCCCCCCCCCAAAAAAAAAGAGGCCTCCGGCTCTACCACCACCACCGTCACCATCATCCACCGTCACCACCGTCACCGTCACCACCGTCATCCCACTGGTAGGTGAACGTGTAAATGAAACTCTGATGAGAGTAGAAATCGAATCAGGTAAATGAAATAACGTTTTTAATGATGGCACGACCACCATGGTCCGACCTTGATTGTCAGCTTAGCCTGATGCACTACGCTGTATGAGCCTGTTCGAGGCCACTTGGCAGGTCATTGTACCCCGGCTTGCAGCGGGTATGCATGCGGATTCGATTGGTGCGAGGCAGAAAGGCTGTATATCGACTGACAGGACAGGCTTTGAACACTCAATGTTCGCGGCGCCACAGGGGAAACACGCGTACACTTCTGCCGGGTACAAAATGAATGGAATTCAAACGGTCACTCCCGCAGTAGCTTGCAATCCTGACGTTGAATTTTTTGTCTGGTCACCTTAAGCACCACACCATGGATTTTCTATTCATGCTCGGAAGAAAGTGTGTGCTGAGAATCCGCCATGTTTGCAGTCCTGGGAAGCGGTGACAGCTGAGAGGATAACCGTTCGCTGAAGATGGTTCCAGCAGCACAAGCTGAAAATCTTTGTTGGCTACATCGGCAAAGTCGTGTCGGCGACCTCCTTTCTACTCCTTAGTTTAAGAGCTAATTTTGCACATATTGCGTATATTTAGGACGCAGTTTTTCTTGAAGGGCAGGAGGAGAACGATGTTTTAATCCACCCCGCCTGGGGTGCACCATAAGGAGGCAGCGAATTTACTTTCATATTCTGGGGGCAAATATACGTCCTCGCTCCCTTCTTAAAAGATTATCACCCGTCTTTATGAAGCATTAACATCATAGGTCATCAAGCAGGCACGACACCTGTGTCTCGCCTAAGTGAAAGCAGGGTATCTTAAACACAGCACATTTTTACAGGAATGTTTCACCTCGGTGGCTATTTGGCAGTGAACGAAAGGTGACAGCACTCTGGCAATGGCTCAAATATTTGAGTGCAGGAAGTCAGCACATGAAGCGCAGAGCACGTCGAGCAGCGCAGAAAGAGAGAGAGAGAGAGAGAGAGAGAGAGAGAGAGAGAGAGAGAGAGAGAGAGAGAGAGAGAGAGAGATAGAGAGAGAGAGAGAGAGAGAGAGAGAGAGAGATAGAGAGAGAAGAGAGAGAGAGAGAGAGAGCGGCGTGGAGCTACGTGGAGGAAGGAAACTTTTCAAAGAATAACAAAGAAATGTTGGGCGAAAATATTCATAAAGAGCCAGTAGTTTGCCACTGCGCTGCGGAAGAGGAAGTACAAAACCGAGGTGAGTTCACGCTGGTAAGGCACGACAATTATTTGGTAAGTCGTATCCTCACTTTGACAAATGTCGCCCCTCCAAAAGCAAACAAAATAAAATTTGCATCTTGAGAAGGTCAGGGGTGATCAGGTCAAGTTCTGTGAGGTTAGATCAGTGTGCCGAACGGTTTGTTGTACTACATTGAAAAACCCTAGAATGACATCAGAAACCTTCCAAGTGTACATACACGCAACAACCGGAGCACTTTCAGAGCGGCAAGGCCAGAGTTTGCCGTCTGATGTGACCCGACATGAGATTTCGACCCTTAGGGTCAGTGTTACCCGCAGAGCACGTGGCATTCGCTCCGCTGTGACAGCTAATTAGGCACGGCACAAAACGCTATGACAGCAAGCCTTGCGTGATCATGAAATTACCCGCTCCCTACATCGCATCCTCACCTACGCCATGGACAAAAGCAAATGACAGAGTGTTCTTCTAATGTTCCGACGTCCTAAGCAAGGTTATCGATCGCCGTAACTTAGTTCTGCAATAATGACGCAAGCTGCGTTCTCGACACGATCAGCCATAAATCTAAAACGTGGGGCCTCGAGCTTCTGAGATATCACCCGGTCGGCCTCATGCCGCAGCGTTGCTGGGACTGAGGCGGTCGAAGGACCGCGGCTCGGAGCGGCGACATTCCGCCAGGCCTGCGTGGCCGCCTGACCAGCTGCAGCCGCGAGGCTTGACCCCCGACCTTAGCCGCCACGGCAGCCATAGGTCACAGGTGACGCACGAAAGGTCACGTGACTCGAGGGCGGTCTGTCGCGGGCCGCCGGCGCCGCCGCCCCTCGCGACACTTGACCCCTGGCGTCGGCCTGTCACGTGACCCGTGGAAGCGTGACGCCACGCCGGACGACACCTGCCAGACGCCCCAGCCTGGGGCAGCCATCGGACATGCGCACAGGTCGGGCCATCGCGACCGCCGGGCGGTGCGGCAGCACGTTCTGTGCAGCACGTGCGCTGCCGGCTCTGTCTGCGAGGCATCGCGGAGTGTTTATCGTACTTCAGTTCTTTGTTTACATTTTGAATGTTACCTGTGTGCGTTTAACATTGGAAAAGCTCGTAGACAAACGGGCCGGTTCGAAAGACGGAAAGATGTTATGGGTTTTGTTGCCCAGCAGAGCGGAGAAGCTGCAGTTTCCAAACTTTGGTATGCATTATATGAGGCGCCTCATCACGATGGCATACGGCGTCGTCATTTAGCAATAACAATACAGCGTATAGAAACAGCATAGTTATGAGGTAAATATTTTGAGTTGATGAAATGAACGAACCAACTGAAGGCAAACGATAAGGAGCCACAACCTCTCAGGTCTGCTAAATCACCGGGGATGTAGCATGCTTGTACGGACATTATTCTTCACTCCCGCTTTGGCCGGAGCGTTAGGCCTCATGTTGCTGGCAATATATTGCAGCCGTGCATATAACTGTGATAGCATGAGCAAGCGCAATTCAGCTAGTTGCAGGGCGTATTATCTTTAAGAAATTGTGATGTCAAAACTATGATCCATGCATCTTGCAAAAAGCTTCCATAGATTTTGGAAGCAGTTAATAGCTGCACTGCATCAATATCGAATCAAGGTTATGGTGATTGTAAGCCGTGTGTGTGTGCGTGTGTGAGCTTTGCGGGTCAAGGCGGATCTCATCTACTGATAGTTTATTTTCATTCATCCTTGCATGTATAGTTTGGCTTTGGCACGTCCCATTGTCAATGCAGGACATTTACTGGCGTAATCGTTCGACTTCGTACGCATTTTATGGTGTTGTTTTCTATAGTATCGTATTTTACAGAATCAAATTTTAAAGCGTATTTCGCAGCATCGTCTTTCATGGTATTTTTTTGTAACGTATTGTAACCAATGAATGAGTACTGTAACGAGCCGAACGTAGCGAAAGTTGTAACAAGCCAAATACCTGAAACGCCACCATGTAAATTGATTTTGAGAAGAAAGAAACAAATACACGGTTATTCCAGGCATCGTAGTCAAGTATATGATAGATGACCAACAAACCACACATTTTAAAGATGCTTCACCAACGCTGCTAGCATTAAGCCACACATTGTCTCGCCATTTTTGGTGTTGGTCGCTGTCAGTGATGACCGCATGGGTAGCGCTTGACCAGCTCACGTGTCAAGTCATTTCCAGTCCGTTCCGCGCGCTCCATTTGGGCTCAGATCCGCCCTACTTTGTCCCGAAGCCGTGCTGGTCGTGCCGTGCTCGGCTGCCGTGAATCGCCCTTGCGCCGTCCAGTTCGCCCTCCTAAAAGGCGCCGTTTATCAGGGTCAGCCCGTCATGGACGCAAGCTGTCGGATCCAGGCGAATGGCCGGGAGTTTTGGACGTGGGGGAACCCACCGAACAGAAAACTCGAACGCAAAATCTGACGCTTTTGACGCATGACAGGCTAGACGTAAAATAAAGGCGAAGTGCTTTACAAACGGCGATCTTCTCCCCGCTGCTCGTCGCTGACTCCGCCCTTGGCCAGGTCACGCGTCACTGTTGGCCGGCCTGAGACATGGGGCGAGAGCCGGCTCTAATTATGTCGCCTTAACTTACAGGCCCACTCGCAAGCAGGTCCCCGTGATGCAATCTTTCGGCAGCTAAATAGGCTTATTATTCCGTTGGGCAACACACCCATCTCCATTACGGTGGATGTCCCGGCCGCGATCCGCCATTATGTCCCGGCCGCGATCCACGGTGGATGTCCCAGCCGCCTGGGACGCCTATGACGTGGCCTCATAACGACATGCGCGGCTCAGGAGCGCCGGACCCGAAAAGTGGCCAGGCTGTGCATGAGCGTAAATGGGCTCATGCGCGCTTGCCTTCTCTTCGCCAGATCTAGATCCGGGCACGGCTCATAGTGCTCCATTAATAATGTCATCGTCGTTCGACATTCCCTTTGAACGAGAGCGACGACCTCTTGCATTTGCCAACCGGTGAGAGCGGGCAAGGAGATAAAGAAAGCGAGAGTGAGCGAGAGCGAGAGAGAGAGAAAGAGAGAGAGAGAGAGAGAGAGAGAGAGAGAGAGAGAGAGAGAGAGAGAGAGAGAGAGAGAGAGAGAGAGAGAGAGAGAGGCAGAGAGAGAGGGGCAGAGAGAGGAGAGAGAGAGAGAGAGGGCATATTCACCACAGAAAATAGCTGTTGACATCCTGATTGCCATACTTACATTTACTCATACGTATCACTAGCCCATAAAGGCACAGCGCTGTGCCGCTGTGATCTCACATCGCCTGATCCCGACGACGGTCGAAATGGTTGACTCCTGCGATGCAACGCCTGAACATTATCACGCGCCTGGGTGGCCCGTTGAAGACCCTTCACTCGTGTGTGTGGGGG
Source organism: Pollicipes pollicipes (assembly GCF_011947565.3). Lineage (NCBI taxonomy): Eukaryota > Metazoa > Arthropoda > Thecostraca > Pollicipedomorpha > Pollicipedidae > Pollicipes > Pollicipes pollicipes. The sequence continues at coordinate 26,907 of NW_023596113.1, forward strand.
GGGGGGGGGGGCAGGGAGGGCAGTCTGAACCCCCTGAGAGCTCTAAACTGAGGTAGCTAAAGACACAAAATTCACAGGGTGGATTGTCTTGTACGTAAACTCACTTGTGTCATAATTTGAGGTTCCTGGATCATGACCTTGGGTCAAATAAGATAAAAAGGTCAAACTTCAGATTGGTGATTCAGTTGTCCCAGCCCTTCTGATGCAACCACCGTGAAGCTAGATGCCTATTTCAGCAAAAGGTCAATGAGGTCACTGACCTTTTTGGTCTTCATAAGGCCAAGGTGACCAAATACCTACGAGATTGTTCCTATGTTTTCATTTGAATGGGATATCATAACGTCTGGGATGACACTAGACGGAATGTTCCGAAAATCGAAATGTTGGCCTGGGTCATTTTAGGTAAGTGGTCTGCTTCTTAAGCGATCTGCTTCTTAAGCGATCTGCTTCTTAAGCGATCTGCTTCTTAAGCGATCTTAGCAAGTCCATGGAACATGTCTGTTGCAGTCATTGGCATTAATAAAGTCGAAATGAGGGTCAGAAGCTACCTTATGAAACCAGCCTCTTGCGTAAAAAAGCAGTTAAGTTTTGGCCTCTTTTTGACCTGCATACCTGACGTTATTTGAATAGAATTGGTTGTAATCACAAATTCAAATGGCATATTGTCTTAGAAACTATCTCAGGTATATACGGCTTCGTCTAGCGCTCCGTTGTTGCATCACAAAGAACGATTCCCCAGAAATGTCCTTCGCCGACAGCAAAAGCCTGGCTTCGAACTGCCATTCGTCAGCAACCTGACAATGATATTAAATCTTTACCTGAAAAGATCCGCTATTCAATTCTCTAAAGCTATGCAAATTTTGGCGCGGCTACGCCGCGCCGTTCAGAAGTCTTCCTGGAAAAACCTTTGGGGGAGGCAATTTGAGCCCCATTCGAGCGCGTGTTACAGGTTGTGCTAGCTTGGTCTTCTGCCCCCACCCCCTAAAAAAGACGTCACCTGACCGCCGGGCTGACCTAAAGAGGGGTGGTTTTCCGCTCTGCGTGCGACGTAAGCAGCCCAGCGCGATCGTGCCCCGGCGGCCCGCACCAACGGACCGGCGCGGGGGCCTGTGCGACCCGTCACAATGCCGGTCGATCCACGCCCGGTCGACAGGGCCGCACGTGCCGAACAGAAGTGGGCCGGCTCGGAGGCAGGCACGTCCCGCTCCCGCCTCACCGGCGCCGCCACCGGCCGCGGCGTCGCTTGAGGTCCGGTCAGGCGCTCCCCGGTCTGCTTAGACGCTCCCCGGTCTGCTTAGACGTTCCCCAGTCTGCTTAGACGCTCCCCGGTCTGCTTAGACGCTCCGCAGTCCGGTCAGACGCTTCCCCGGTCCGGTCAGACGCCCCCCCCCCCCCCCAGTCCGGTCAGACACTCTCCCAGTCCGGTCCGACTCTCGCCCGGTCTGGTCATGCGCTTCCCCAGTCAGGTCAGATGCTCCCGGTCCGGTCAGACTCTCCCCCGGTCCGGTCAGACGCTCCCCCAGTCCGCTCAGACGCTTGCCGGTTCAGGCAGACTCTACCCCAGTCCGCTCAGACGCTTGCCGGTTCAGGCAGACTCTCCCCCAGTCCGGTCAGACTCTCCCCCAGTCCGGTCAGACTCTCCCGCGGTCCGGTCAGATTCTCCCCCCGTCAGGTCAGACGCTCCTCCCGGTCCGGTCAGACGCTTCTCCGGTCCGGTCAGACGCTCTCCCGATCAGGTCAGACGTCTGCCGCGCCGTGACTCGGCCCGCCGCTCCTGCTGAGCCGACGGGTCGCGCCAGTCTGCACAGGCTGCGGCCCGCTCGCCGCCGTGCATGTGACTTTGTTTTGCCGTGTCGACTCGTTCCGACAGCTTTTCCGCAAAAAGCCGCGCCGTCGTTCGGGGAAGTCGTCGGCGCGCCTTTCACCGGACGTGCAGCGAGGGGTGGGAGGAGGGTCAGGCCCGGACGTCGCCGCAGTACACTCTGACACGGGCATGCATCGCAGTAGTCAGGTCGATAGCTGAAGGCTCGCTGCGCCACAGTAACAGCTGCATAGCTCTGACATGTGCATACTGGGGGTAGTATGTGCAAGTGCAGATGCAGGTGCAATAATGTTATTTACCTGCAATTTGGTGCGTCAAGGCGGTCGGCCTGTGCCGTTTAAAATACTTTGGATGGTCGGCGCCGAAAGCCATGGTGAGGATGCTACCCGTAGCAGCCTATTGCTTGAGGCGCTGTTACTGCAGATGCGTTTAGACAGTTCTGTACTGGACACAGTTGAAAACCCATCGTGTTCCACAATCTTAACCGACAGCAGCTCAGAGCACATGCCGCAGTATGTATCAGCAGCAGCTTTTTTAATACACGCTACGTTGATCACCAAGGTGCGAAAAGTGTTCTCAGATGAAAGGTTTGAATACCTTGGTAGCCCTACAACCTTCCATGTCGTTTGCAGAAGTTCCTTATCGCGAATTACGTGGAAAGGCTTACCACTGTCAGCGACCTTGAGGGATTACTTCATGCTACACAATTACACATGTCTTTTGTGAGATACTAACGACAGCAAACAATTTTAAATCCGAGGGCAAAAATGGCATAAATGACAGCATTTTGCCTCATGACAATGAAGGCATTGTGTGCAGCCGGCGGGCAAGTCAAGTGCCGCTGATGGACGGACGGGCGGCTGACGGTGAAAGCGAGGCTGCAAGGCACAGGATTCAGTCTGACGCGGCCGCCACCGGGGGCGGTGCGGATAGATAAGTTCAGCCCGGTACGGCCTTTACCATGTTGCGAGGCTCTGTGTCACGCGAAGCGGTACCCACCTGTGCCACGCTAAGCGGTACTCGCCTGTGTTACGCGAAGCGCTGCCCACCTGTGTCGCCTGAAGCGATACCCACTCGTGTCATGCGAAGAGGTACCCACTTGTGTCACGCGAAGCAGTACCCACCTGAGTCACGCGAAGCGCTACCCACCTGTGTCGCCTGAAGCGGTACCCACCGCTGTCACGCGAAGCGGCACCCACCTGTGTCACGTGAAGCGGTACCCACCTAAGTCACGCGAAGCGCTACTCATCTGAGTCACGCGAAGCGCTACCCACCTGTGTCGCTTGAAGCGGTACCCACCTGTGTCACGCGGCACGCTACCCACCTGTGTCGCCTGAAGCGGTACCCACCGCTGTTTCGTGAAGCGGCACCCACCTGTGTCACGCGAAGCGGTACCCACCTAGTACCCACCTGTGTCGCCTGAAGCGGTACCCACAGCTGTCACGCGAAGCGGTACCCATTTGTGTCACGCGAAGCGGTACCCACCCGTGTCGCCTGAAGCGGTACCCACCGCTGTCACATGAAGCGGTACCCATTTGTGTCACGCGAAGCGGTACCCACCTGTGTCGTCGTGCAGTCTGTCAGGCAGAAAGCCTGCTGGGATAATGTGGAGATTTAGGCGAAAACAACAAAAAGCTCGCCTGTTCCATTCTGTAGCAATAAAATAGCGGCCGTGAGTTGGTTGAAATCAAAAGGAGAGTACGCCTTTGAGTGTCTTTCCCAAACATACTGTACACGAAATACGCAGAACATGCATTCTGGTACATGACACAGGAAAATGCGCGTGGGTCACCAAACGCATGCAGTGTGAGCAATTTGCTTGTCAAAATTGAAGCTTTCAAAATTGGGGAAATTTGAAATTAAAAAATATCCGGAAAATTGTGGCTATTGGCATGAGCATGAGTAAGAAATTTGCAGGCCGTTGTGAAGCAAATCTCATGAAATATTACTCCATTTTGCCGCTGCACTTCTTTTGATTATCATCTCCATGCACATTACTTTTGCAATTGTCTTGGCAAAAGAGTGAGTTTGTGTGCAAGCCCTCCTGCCACCTTCCCAGTAGTCATAATACAGCGATGAAAAGTGCAAAAAGGCGGGTAACAAGAAGTTGTAACAAATCACAAATGAGTAGCGGGTGGATATGGGCACAGCTCGATGGGGTAGCGGGCGGATATGGGCACAGCTCCATGGGGTGGCGGCTGAGTCGAGTACGGCATCTCTCACCCATGGATGCCTCTTCTTCTGCCCGGCAGCACCACGCCGGGCAGGAGCGGAGAGAGGACCGTCTAAGAGCGTGCTCGGCCACCTGCCTCGGTAGTCGCGTCGGAGGCGACCGGCCGACTTTCTTCTCACGTCCTCTGTCAGCGCCGGTGACGTCATGGGTGGCAGACGGGCGCCGAAGCCCCACCCCGAGCGGGGCCGAAAGCTGATCCTCGCGAGAACCGTCGGCGCGCAGCTCACCGGCTTCTGTCGCCGCCGGGGGCTTCTCGGCCCGCCTGCCGCCCGAAGGCGCGCCACGGCCGGGGCGGCGCCAGGGCCCGAGATGGTGGATGTGTGCTGTGGGGACGGTATTTTGTTTAGACGGTTTCGTGCAGGGTGGAGACGGCTTCATGTCCGGGGGCGATTCCGTGTCAGGAAATGGTATCTCGTCTAGAAACTGTCCGATGTCCAGCGACGCTCTTGTGCTACGGAGAAGGTCCACGACCGGATGCGGTCTCACGTCCAAAGACAGTCCTGTTCCGGGAGATGGTCCGATGTCCGAGGACGGTCACAGGTCCGCAGCCGGTCCCCACGTCCGGAGACGGGGCCACGTCCCGGGACGGCCTCATGTATTCGGAAATATGACCATGTCAGGAGGTGGTCCCTCGTCTGGAAGCGGTCCGATGCTGACCACGATCTCGTGTTCGAAGGCGGTTCTTTTTTCGGGAGACGGTCTCGTGCGTCTGGAGACAGCCCGTTTCCAGAGATGGTCCGTTGTCTTGGGTTAGTTCAGTGTCCGGAAACGTTTGTGTCTTCGGAGATGGTTCCATGCCGGGGACTTTCTCAATGTCCGGAGACAGCCTCACGTGTCCGGGAACGATCCCATGTCAGGGGACGGTCCCATGTCCGGAGGCGGCCCCATGTTCCGAGGCAGCCCCATGTTCGGAGGCAGTCCCATGTCCGGAGGCAGTCCCATGTTCGGAGGCAGTCCTTTGTCCGGAGGTAGTCCCCTGTTCGGAGGCAGCCCCATGTTCGGAGGCAGCCCCATGTTCGTAGGCACTCCCATGTTCGGAGGCACTCCCATGTTCGGGGATGGTCCTGGAAGCAGAGAGGTCTTTGTGTGAAGATAATGGTCCCGACACTTGACACCTGCCTTTGGAGGGAATGGTTCCGGAGCCCGAAAGATAGGAATGAGGAAATACTTGAGCCGCAGATAGAAGTCCTGGCCCCGAGATGGCCTTGCAACTGGAGATGGTGGTCTCCCAGTCGTAGACGGTGACTTGGCGTCGGAGGTTCTATATCCGATGGAATGGTAACATCGCTTAATGACTGTGCATGAGAGGCCAAAACTCTCACTGCGTACAGAGGCTCTTTTGGTCTCTTGTACGCCGAAATGAGGTGAGAATTGAAACAGCTCTCAGGTATTCCCATTTGCCCTCTTCTAATCCTCCAATGTCAATACCCGAGGGCCGGTCTCAACCCAGAGTTGAGCGTTATTCACATGTCGCCGCCCCGTTATTTCGGGACGGAATGCTGACGAGACGGGACGGGATGCTGACGAGACGGGACAGGATGCTGGACTTAATATCCAGCGGAACTGGGGGCACACTGCACGGTTCTGACGTGGAACATTTTACCGGCAATTCTGCGTGCCCTGCGTCCCCCCACCCCATCCCTCCCCTCCCCGCCCCTCAGCCCTGCCCTTCCGGAACTGGCCGGGCGACGGCAAGTATATTTTGCAATGCGCTGTGAGGGTATGGATCGAGTAGCCATGGCTACGGCTGTCGATTTTTAGTGGAAAAGCGTACCATGGTGACCTGTTTGCCTTGTTTTTCTATAAATGTATCTATGCTCATCTGCATGGGTTAATTGCAACATGAATTGGACACTCTTGCTACGCACCAAAAAGCATAGTATGACAGTAACCACAAAACACAGCTTAAACAGCTACGACGTTCGATGGGGGACAGAATATATATTTTAAAAAAATGTTGGACATCGAATAATTCACAGTGGAATCGTGATGGAACTCTAAATACTTGCAGTATGTAGCAGCCCTACTCACTCCTTCTCATGTCGCTGTGCACGTAAGCATGTCTCGGCATAATTTAAAGTTTGCAAAGAATCAGTGCTCGTGAATCTCCCTGCCATCACGCACCCACGCCAAAACTCTCCCATGAAAGCAATCATCGTCATCGCCCGTCAAGATCTCCAAATAAGGACAAGCGCCACCGCGACTGGCCGCAAGAGCCAACTGGCTGCAGCTGACTGGCGACAGGAGCCAACTGACTGCAGCTTTTCATCACAGAGGTCAAAACCAGGAACTGTCCCCACGTGCTCTCAGATGTGCTCGGTCTGACCGCTGTCACACGAAAGTAGATGATATAGTTTAAAAGAATCCGTGTAAAAGGCTTCAAAATTATGATCAGTTTGAGCTCGAGGACAATGTTTTTAGTGATGAAACACCTAGAATGATACCAAAGGTGTTTCAGTCAAAGACATCGAGATTTGCTCATAGACACTCCTGATCTACTCGGTGTCTGTTTTGGACCGTTTCGCTTAAAGGGGGTGTTTCACATATGAGGGTTCTGAAGCAAGCACCAGATATCGTGAAACATGCTTACTTATAACTATTAATGTACTTTTAAGCAAAAAAGACAGTTCCACACACCACAAGTACTCCGTTTAGTAAATATATTTCTCGATGTGTCATTGTTTGACCACGTCATCGCGCCTTGCACGACACGGATTGAAAGCCAATTGACGGCCGTTTTATCTGGAATCGTGCTTACGATCATCAGATATGAACGACTCGATCACTATGCTTTTCTCGGCCTTGATCGCCGCATTGCTTATGAAATGGCAGAATTCAAATAGCGTTATTGTGACGTCATGAGCACCAAGGTTAACTTAAAATACTTTTCCAGAAATACTCTCCCCATTTCGCGAGCATGTAGCTCAGAAAATGGAGTGGTTTAGGGCTTGTGAAGGGTAGGGCTATGAACTGCATCAAAAGGTCTTAAAAATGGCTATTTGAGTTCAAACCCCCATATAAATGAGGAACACAGCCTACAAAGAGATGTTCCGCGCTTGAACATATTTAGCAAGAGTTAAATATTATGAAATAAACCCGCTTGTAGCTATAAGTATATTTTTACCGGAAAAAACTGCTCCGCAGTATAATTTTCGCTACATCGTAAATATGTTCTTCCATGGATCACTGTTTCATTACGTCATGGAACGTTTATATGACAGTACTCACTTGAAGCACTTCCAATCCTCCAAGAGGTGGCCACGGCGGTGTTTGATGTGTGCTGAAGCGCATATTTGCGAGTCAATTGACGGTCGTTTCACTTGGAAATCGTGCTCACGAAGGCTAGGTGTAAGCGAATCGACAAGCCTATTTTAGTTGACCTTGAACGCCACATGGTCAATGAAATGACAGGATTTTAATGACGTCATGGCGTCATGAATGTGAGGGCGACCATGAAATAGCATGTGCAAAATACTCCTCACATCCTCGCGTGTGTGTAGCCCCGAAACTAGACGGCATTATGTCTTGAAGGGCTGGACTGTAAACTGCACCGAATTACTTTCAGGAAAGCTATTTCAGTTCGAAGCGCCATACAGATTTGGAATGCTCTCTTTAACGCTGCGATAATGCTGCCAAGTTTTGGCTTTTTCATGGAGTCTGTGGAAGGTGAAAACACATAAATGATCCGTCCATGGTGGTGGTGTTCTCGTCCACAGCGTAATGGCTCAAGACCAAATGCAGGAGGCACAGTATTTCGGTTGTTCTGGATATGTTGGAGCTGCAAATCTGCTTCTCCGAAACTCCATTTCTGATCGTTTCAGACGCAATCTAATTATGTCACTTTCTCGTAAGGCCAGCAGCTCTTGCGCGTTGTATCCTCCATTTGGTTTGAAATAAGATCACCGTTGAACTACTGCCGGATCGTTTCCTTCCAGCGCATCGACTGGTGTTACACCACAGACGTCAGACTTTTCCCGGGAGACGGGCCCTCTTCCACGAGAACACGAGCGTGATCTCGTCCCCATGGCGTGCACTCCGGTATGCTCTTATTTCAGACCAGCTGACCGCGACACAATTTCTGCGGTGAGTGCGCATTGGGCGTACGAATTCTGTCGCCGCTTTCGCTCTCGATTGCCGAAGTACCGTTCGCTATGCATGACGCCACCGGTGATCATTGGCCCGTGCGACGCCGCACCGCAAACCGCCCACGCGAGGCGCCAACCACGAGGAGAGACGAGCAAAGACGGTTCCGGTGGGCTTCCCGGAGAGCCGGATTGCTCGCCGCCTCTGCCCTTGGCGTGACCCGGATGGTGGTCACGAGTTCACATCAGCGTCGTGACGCTCACGTGTCGGCCAATGCGCTTTGCGGTTATGTGGCGTGATGCCTGGGAGCTGCGGACGTCCTGTCGCTGCGGCGTGTACTCGGGTTCATCCTTCGGTTGTTTCGATACACAGACGAGTGCTTCTGTCATGGGCAGTGCTTAGCACGTAGACGTTTGAATTGAAGTCGAATGCAAACCGTTGCGTGGCCTGAACCTGGGGGCCTCTCGGGCCGCGGTGCGGCGTCATCTCCGTGAGCTGTGTGGCGTTGTATGGGCGTAGTACGACACCTCGTATGTTTCCACGCCAGATATCCTGTTACCATGGTGTGAAATGTTTGCATCATCACATCATAACTTGCACGCATGGGACTGTTATGACAGCGCCTGCGCCTCTGGCGGCAGTGCCAGCGCCTCAGTTATAACAACAACTGTGTCTTCTCAACACTTATGGACGTGATTCAGTCGTAGCCCGGCAGTGTATATCTGGCTCCCGTCCCTCCCCCTCCCCTCTCCCACCGATGCGCCGACCGCTGCAGCCACGCCGACTTTTCCGGCCAATCACAGCCCAGCTCCAGACAGGTTGCAAAAACGACGCGACGGTGAATGCCAGACCGTAGTCGTTTCTGTACCGGGCCGGCTTCGATTTTGCTCGTGGGCGTCGTTCGGCGTCGATGGGTGCCGCTCTCGAGACGGCCTCATGGCCACTGACCTGACCGCCGCCCTCCGGAAGGGTCACCGCGGCCCGCATGCAGCACCGCGGCCTGCAGCCCCGCCCCCTCGCGTCGCCCGCCACGTTATTGATTCACGCACAGCAGAAAAACGGGCGGATGGCGCGCCGCGCAAAAAGCGCTCGGGCCCAAGGGGAAGTGAAGGTCACCTGGGTGGAGCGGCGCGGGGAGCGCCTGCCTGTTTAAAGCGCCGGTGCAGAGATGGATGGACATTCCTCGACGTGCTGTGCACGCTGCAGGCGGGGCATGGCGTCACGGCCGCGCCGGGCCCGAGGGCGCTTGGAGGTCAGCGGGGCTTGGCACGCACCTGAACCCGTTTCGCAAAGCGCGCCGGCGGCATAGCGCCCCCGGCTGTCACGTGGCCGTTCAATATTTTCGTCTGGTGCTCCAGATTAGGCGGCGGAGGGGAGCTGGAGCGCCGAGGGTGCGGCGGGAGGGGACGCCGTCGGCGGCCGCGGAGAAATGCGAGCGCGGGACCGGGGCAGCAGGGTTGTTTCAAGCTCGACGTGGGAAGCTACAATGTCCAATGGCATTCATTCGTCCAAGGTCCAATGGCATTCGAGAACGAAGGACGAAAGAGGCGCAAGGACACTCATGGACACGGGAAATCGCCAGACGTGGGTGACGTAGGGTGTTTTTGACACGGACCTCTTCGTGGTGATAAATAAAGAACCCTGAGGCTAAATTTCACGAGTTTATCACTGGAAAGAAAATATAAAGGTCAGGAAGCTCTTGTCGTCTAGTTCTCGTGCGCACGGTACGTTAGTCGCATGGTGGCTGTTAAAGGGGATGCTTGACATCTGAAGATATTGAAGCAAAAACCAGATATGATGAAACAAGCTCACTTATAACTATTGGTGTATCTTTAAAGTGGACAGCACAGTTTTCTGTTTAGTACATATGCTCCTCAATGTGTCATGGCTTGATTACCGTTATCGTACCTTGCACAATATTGATTGATAGCTAATTGACGGTCGTTGTATCTGGAAATTGTGCTCACGAACGCCAGATATGGACGCCTCGACAATTATATCTTTCTTGGCCTTGATCACCAGATGTTTTATGAAGTGACAGGATTTGAACGGTGTTATTATGACGTCATGAATGCCAAGGTGACTTTGAAATACTCGTCCGATATAGCTTTTCCCATTTTCGCGGGCGTGTAGCTCAGAAACTACAGGGACATATCTTAAGAAAAGCAGGATTATGAACAGCACCAAAAGGGTCTTCAAGATGACTATTCTGTCCAAAGCCCGATATAAATGTGGAACACTCCCTTTCTGAATTTCCGCTTCACTTAACTCGTCGTTCAAAACAGATTTAACAAATAAACAGATTGCTATAATGCATCGCAATGCACACCGTCCGGTTTCATGTGTATATTACACGACATTCTGCAAACATATCTACCGTTGCAGTTATGCAGTATGTTCACTGTCATGAATGTCGTGAACTGTCGCAACAGTTATTAAGATGGGGCCATTACAATGTCTTTGGGAATGCGCGGGACACGAAATCGGGCCTCGTGACAGCGAAGCCCAGCACGTTACTGAGCGCGCCACTTACGCCCATTTTCGGGCGTCAACCATCTCTTTCTGTTTATGTAATCCCTGAGGAGTTTACTGGCTGACGTAGGCGCATGCAGGCTGCGGTCCAACTACTGATCGCTGATTGCGGACCAAGGTGCAGCCGAAACACTGGTCGCTGATTGCGCGCCAAAGTGCAATCGAGAGACCGCAGGACCTCCCCGCCCCTCCGCTTCAACCTTGCTGGAAATGCAGTTGCTCAGGGCCAGCTTTGAGTGGGTCTCTGGCGCATGTGATTTGGCGTTGATAGCGGTCTGTAGCCAGCTCTCCCTGGAGGTGATGAGCAGTGAGCAGAACGCTGCACCAGTTTCTTGGAGGGTCGGTTTGCCGTTCAGACTTCCGGTAAACAGCATGCCACCGGCTGCGACGGGGAATATTATATGAATCGCGTGCCCTGACCCGTAGCATGCTTCCCGTGTCAGTTTCTTGAGGGGCTGGCTGTATCCGCTTAGTGATGGCCCATGAGGGGCTGACTGTATCTGCTCAATGACGATCACGCACGCACAAACAAACACGCACTCGGGTGACCGGCTAGATACCTTTCGTTCGGGTAAGGGGGAGGGCAATTTGACCTCCTAAGATCTCGGGAACTAAGAAAGCTGGAGACATCAAATTTGCAGGGTGTGTTGACCTGTACATCAAATTACCTAGGTCAAAGTTTGAGGTCACTAAATAATGACCTTTGGGTCAAATAAAGTCAAAGAAGGTGAAACTTCAGGTTGGTCTCCAAAGTGCCTCCATAACCTAGATAACTGTTTCTAAGCAAAAGGTCACAAAATCATTTAAGGTCGGTGACCTTGCATGACCTTATGAAGGTCATGGTGACCAAAATCATACAAGACTGCCCTGAGTTTTTCATTTCAATAAGGGACAAAGATTACGCCTGGCAGTATGTTCTTTTAAAAAATGTCAACCTGGGTAATCTTAGGTCAGTGGCCTATTATGACCTCTAAGAAATCAGTTAAAGATGTATGATACCGTTCCTGCTATCAATGAATTCAAAATGAGCACCGGAAAATACCCCATGCAGCAAGCCCTAGAACAATAAAACAGGTTGGTTTTGACCTTGGTCTGACCTTCATACCTGACCTTAGGTCAACTTAATTTGCTCATTCAATGATTGTGTTGTCTAATAAAGCATCTCAAAGATGTATAGCTTTGTCAAACACTCCGTTGTTGTATCGGGTTGAACGATTCCCTAGAAATTGACTTTGCTGAAACCATGACCTGACTTTGACCTGCCTTAGGTCAGCGACCTTACAAGGTACATCTCAATTTTTTAATCAAGCGATCTGCTATTCAACTGTGAACAGCTTTGCAAAATTTGGCGCGGGTACGCCACGCTGTTCGGAGACCATTCTGGAAAAACCTTAGGGAGTCAATTTGACCCCCCACCCGAGCGCGTGTTACAACGCCGACTGTATCCGCTGAATGACGGTCCTTGAAGGGCTGACTGTATCCGCTTGCTGACGGTCCCTGAGGGGTTGACTGCATCCGCTGACCGGCGATCCGTGAGGGACTGACCATATGATGAGAATAGGGTCGAATCGCACAGATATCTCGCACATGCCACAGAGGACACTTTTCACCGCGGAACGAGCCCACTCTCACATGCTTACATGACCCATTTATGTGGCCAGTGGAAGTCAGCGTTTGCCTTCCAAGAAGTCCTAGGCGGCGTGACGCCTACTGTGTATGGTTGAGCTGTTCTCATACAATGGTGCCAAGCGTGCTGAAGTTCAGGGAGGCCGAAATTTGCGCGACATGGGTGGTGCAGCAGAGCAGACAGCAAATCATAGTCAACTGTCAGCCTGCGACTTCGCAGAATGCGTCCGTTTTGTGTTTATCCAGCATGAGCGTTCTGTAGATGCTGACTAGCATCCCCTTTCCATCACTTCACTCAAAGTAGGCATGTATGAGGTGTTACTGAATATGTATAGCATAAGAGATACAGCATAGAATGCCCAGTACCGATTGCGCACATCGTTTGATAGCCTTTTGTCGGGCGACGGTACATGCATTACATGTATTCTTGCATGCAGTTTAGCATTCTGTGCATGCTTTTGGTGCAAGCATGTGCAAAGTGCATTCGGATTCGATGCAGGCTGTGCAAAGCGAGTCGCACTTCGCTGCACAGCTCTTTGCATACCTAGACGGGCACTCCACAGTGCACATACACCGTTAAGTGGTGACCTTTATGTTGGTTCTGCTAGTGGCGTTGCGCAGGACCGGCACAATTCGCCAGCGCTAGTACGCTTCAGAGGCACCCTTCACCAGCGCTAGTACAACTCAGAAGCACCTCTCGCCAGCGCTAGTACGGCTCAGAAACACCCTCCGTCAGCGCCAGTACGGCTCGTAGGCACCCCTCGCCAGCGCTAGTACGCTTCAGAGGCACCCTTCACCAGCGCTAGTACAACTCAGAAGCACCTCTCGCCAGCGCTAGTACGCCTCAGAAGCGCCCTTCGCCAGCGCCAGTGCGGCTCAGAAACACCCTCCGTTAGCGCCAGTACGGCTCATAGGTACCCCTCGCCAGCGCCAGTACGCCTCAGAAGCACCCTTCGCCAGCGCCAGTACGCTTCAGAGGCACCCTTCGCCAGCGCCAGTACGCCTCAGACACTGCGTCTGCGTCTGCGTCGGCGCGCCTGTGTATTTGAGCGTGCAAGTGTATTGCGGCCGGCTTGGCCGGGCGGCCGATGTGACAGCTAATCCCACGCGGAAGCGGCCCGGGTCGGGACCCATCTGATCCCGGACCGCCGGCGGCCGCGGGCCCACGACGCTAATTAATTAGATGTCAAGCGTCAAACAGCTCTCGGCTGTCTGGTGTTGTGCCCAGCTGCGGCGCCGACTGCAACAATAGCGCGCCGACGGCACGGCCGTGCACGACGACGCAGGAAATCGTTACCTTGAACGCCCCTCTAGAGCGCGTCAGCGAACAAACAGGGGACCCGCCCGGTGCCTGCGAACTCCGCCGCCCCCCCCCCCCCCCCCACCGTGGCGGGGATCACACCCGGCGGCAGGCCCCTTGCGGTGGGCGGGGTGAGGAGAGGGTGAGGGCGGGGGGTGGCCGTCGGCGCCGTCGCGTCGCTAGCCGTCGACCGTGACGCCCGCGGCCGGTCCCGCGACACATCTTCCGCCTCACGGCGCTCCCCCGAGGTTGAGACGGGTCGGGCCAGCCTCGGAGACCACGGGCGTGCGGTATCGCACACGACGATAACACTACACAGGAGCTACTCGACGCCGGTCGGCCGAGACAAAGGAGGAAACCGATGACGGCATGGGCTCGGCTGGAAATTAATGGCTGCTCTTTGTATATGCAAATAGAGCGCTGTGGCAAACGAGCCGCGCACCGTGCGTGCGTTGTTCTCGACAATGCGGCAGATCGTCCAGATAAACGGCCGCATTAAGACAAGATAATGCGGTTAGTAAGCGGTACTCGGCGATATTGTACCGACCACAATGAGGAGTTTGACGGCCTAGCCCGACATGGAGTCCTCTCATCACCGCTCAAGGTGAGACCCTCGGACGCGCAGCGCCAGGGTCGCAGCCAGAGGTTACCGGGAGAGGGGAGCCCCCTCCCTGCGGCCAATTCTGGCGGCTCACGTGGACTTGGTGTGCTGACGCGTGTTCCTGTTATCCACGCCCCCCCCCCCCCTTTTGAGCCGGTCCTGTCAGCGCGCGTGCGCAGTGCCAGCGTTCGTCACGCCTGGCCGCACCAGTGACGTCACGCCATCAGCTGAAGTGGCGGGAACGATGTGTCAAGTGCCCTGCCGGCAGACTTCAAATGTTGGCGGCTTTTTGTTCCTGTCGTGATATGGATGTGGTCGGGAGAATCGCTGTGATCAAAGCTAATTGCTGACGTTTTGTCGCCCAGATAAACGTACGGTGCCCGCACGCGGTCGATGTATTTACATTCATCAAGCAGTTCCGTGCATGCTCGAGTCATTTGATGTGCCAAAAAACGGACACATGCACTTACGTACGCCGACATGACTCATGCGTGTTCACCTGTTCACGTTGTAGCGATAAGAGGCTACGTGCATGTATCTGCTTAGATGGGACCGCATCTGGGTGTAACCCCACGTCTCTAAGGCTGAGGGGGGACGGCAAATCAGGACTGAAGGGGTGAAGAAAAGAGGTAAAGGTGTGGGTGACCCTGCCGCCCTTGCCGTGTACGCTCTGAGGTGGATTGCCATCGTGCCTATCTGCCGGGGTAGCCACGCCCCGGCGTCTGAAACCCTTTTGCGGCTTTCGCGCCGCGCACCACCCTGCCGTGCGCGTGCGCAGTCCGTCCCCGGCCGACGCCCCGCCGTCCAGCCAGACACAAAAACTCGAATAAAAATTGCAACACGAGCGCGGGTGGGGAGCCGATCTGGAGGTCAATTGAAGGTCGGCCGCCAGACGTCTGGGCGGCGCCGGCCGATTTGGGGAACTAGTGGCAGCCGACACGGGGAACCGGCGAGGCGGCGCGACGGCACGGAAACGACCCCGCGGCCAGACGCCCGAGGGAGTTGCGTGCGGCCCGCTTTTCATTTGAGCCGGAGGGGAGCGCGCGGCGGCGCCCGCTGAAGATCAGGGAATAGGCCGTGCGGTGGGAATCTCAACTCCGGGGATGCGGGCCGAGGGCGCACCGATCCTGATGGGAGCGCGGCTCTTTGGCCGTAACGCTGGTTCCGCAGCATTTGCTGGGCAGAGCGTAATTGAATCGGCGCCCTCCTTCGAGCCATTTATTCGCCGACGGTAATGGAGGCTGGCTCCATTTAAACGCGCTGAGAGCCCGTCGTTTGGGATCCCGCCCCGGCGGCGGTGTTGTCTTTGTAACTGAGAAAACAGAAATCTGAATTCCCAGCGGTTTTTGTGCGTGATGTCGGGCTCCCCTCGCGCGCTCCCACCGGGGCCTCGCCGTCTGAAGAGCCGAAACATTTGGTGACCCAGTACAATGAAATAGGCAGGAAGCGCGCCGCTCGAAAACGCCGAAAAAACCGGCAGTGCGTCCGTCGCGGAGACCGAGACGATCCGTCTGGCCCACGGCGAAATACGCCGAAAACTGCCGTCCAGGACTCACGCTCCCGGAAACGCTCGCGCGAGGCGCGGCGCCGGTTCACAGCTGATGCCAATCACACCTGCGGCTGGTGACCGCAGGCCTGCACGCGGCCAGACAGCCTGCCGCTGCCGCCGCACCCGGAGCCTAGTATGCCGCCGAGGGGTCCGGTGTGGTCAGTGGCTTTGCATGATCAGGAGCCACTGGATTTTGTATGCACAATTGCAGCCGTGTATGCTTCTTGGCTGGTTCTAGCAACAGCAACGTCAGACTGCACAACGGGTCTGTTACCAGCGTCGCTCCAGGCTACCCACCTCTCCAGCTCAGCACCGCCTATTCAGCCCTGAACCGCCCATTCAGCCCTGTACCGCCTCTCCCGCCCGCACCGCCCATTCAGCCCTGTACCCCTCCCCTCTCGCACGGCGCCACCTCTTTGGCCGTACTGTACCGCCCAGTGCGGCCACTTCAGTCCCATAAAATAAGAAAAACACAAAAAAAAACTCTACCCCAGCACCGCCTCTCGGGCCCTGTGCCACCCAGCACGGTCGCTTCAACCCCATATACCGCCTCTCCAGCCCAGCAGCGCTCCCTAGCCCTTCCAATGTTTCCATTATGACAAGATCGTATCCCAAAAGCATCGGTATGATGGCACCAACGCTTACCATCAGAAGCATTCCTAAGATAGTTTCCGTCACAGTAAAAACTCAGCCGGGTGCGACATCCTCAACCCAATGCTTCATCCCCACCCATTACCGCTGCTCCTCCAACAC